>NW_020838030.1:7321368-7322936 GCF_003676395.1 Aethalodelphis obliquidens
AAACTATTACACAGGGGAAAGAGGTGGGAGAAAAACACCAATTTCATTACTGTAACAAAATACAGAAAGTTCTCTGGACTTGAAATCAATGCTATGGCTTTGACACCCTTGTTTGCCAGATTTCCATACTTCAGCAAGACACTTTTATTTCTTTGAGTCTCATACATGGAGGTTGTAAGCACATTTCTACCAGATTTGGGTACTGGTTGAAATAACATATACAAAATTTCTGGTAACAGAGCTCATGTTCAGCAAGTGTTTTTTGTTTTTTGTTTTTTTTTAATCTTTATTGGAGTATAATTGCTTTACAATGGTGTGTTAGTTTCTGTTGCATCACAAAGTGAATCAGCTATACGTATATATATATCCTCATATCCTCTCGCTCTTGCGTCTCCCTCCCAATCTCCCTATCCCACCTTTCTAGGAGATCACTAAACACTGAGCTGATCTCCCTGTGCTATGAGGCTGCTTCCCACTCGCTATGTTACATTTGGTACTGTATATATGTCCATGCCACTCTCTCACTTCGTCCCAGCTTCCCCTTCCCCATGTCCTCAAGCCCATTCTCTACATCTGTGTCTTTATTCCTGTCCTGCCCCTAGGTTAATCAGAACCATTATTGTTTTTAGATTCCATATATATATGTTCACATATGGTATTTGTTATTCTCTTTCTGACTAACTTCACTCTGTCAGACTCTAGGTCCATCCACCTCACTTCAAATAACTCAATTTCGGTTTTTCTCTTATGGCTGAGTAATATTCCATTGTATATATGTGCCACATCTTCTTTCTCCATTCATCTGTTGATCGACACTTAGGTTTGCTTGCATGTCCTACCTATTGTAAATCGTGTTGCAGTGAACATTGTGGTACATGACTCTTTGAATTGTGGTTTTCTCCAGGTATATGCCCAGTAGTGGGATTGCTGGGTCGTATGGTAGTTCTATTTTTAGTTTTTTAAGGAACCTCCATACTGTTCTCCATAGTGGCCATATCAATTTACATTCCCACCAACAGTGCAAGAGGGTTCCCTTTTCTCCACACCCTCTCCAGCATTTCTTGTTTGTAGATATTTTGATGATGGCCATTCTGACTGGTATGAGATGATACCTCATTGTAGTTTTCATTTACATTTCTCTAATGATTAGTGATGTTGAGCATCCTTTCATGGATTTGTCAATCTGTATATCTTCTTTGGAGAAATGTCTATTTATGTCTTCTGCCCATTTTTGGATTGGGTTCTTTGTTTTTTTGATATTAAGCTGCATGAGCTGCTTGTATATTTTGGAGATTAATCCTTTGGCAGTTGCTTCATTTGCAAATACTTTCTTCCATTCTGCGGGTTGCCTTTTCATCTTGTTTATGGTTTCCTTTGCTGTGCAAAAGCTTGTAAGTTTCATTAGGTCCCATTTGTCTATTTATTTATTTATTTTGCGGTACACGGGGCTCTCACTGTTGTGGCCTCTCCCGCTGCGGAGCACAGGCTCCGGACGCGCAGGCCCAGCGACCATGGCTCACGGGCCCAGCCACTCTGCGGCACGTGGGATCCTCCCAGACCGGGGCACG
>NW_020838031.1:0-5387 GCF_003676395.1 Aethalodelphis obliquidens
TTACTATTAGCAGCAGTAGCTGTTGTAGTAATAGTAGTAGAATTTGCCATGCACTGGACTACTAGTAGTAGCAGTAGTAGTAGCAATAGTAGAAGCAGCAGGAGTAGTAGTAGTGTTAATATTTGCCATGCACTGGGCTATTAGTAGTAGTAGTAGCAGCAGCACCTGTACAAGTAGCAGCAGCAGTAGTAGTAGCAGCAGCAGTAGTAATGGCAGCAGTGGTGGTAATAGTAGTAGTATTTGCCATGCACTGGGCAAGTAGTAGTAGTAGTAGTAGTAGTGGTAGAAAGAGCAGTAGAAGTGGCATCAGCAGCAGTAATAGTGGCAGCATATTTGACCTGCAGAGGGCCAGAAATAGAAGTAGAAGAATCAGCAAGAGCAATAGTAGTAGCCGGGCCACGCTGCGTTAGGCGAAGCCCAACCGCAGACCGGGCCGGCCCTCCTGCCCGACAGCAGGTGGCCCGAAGCCAGTGGTTGCCAGCATTGTGTTGGTAAAGCCCCTTAGACCCAGCAACGCCACCCTCGCCCACATGCCACCGTCCGAGATCAGGACCCCACCTCAGGTGGCCGGCAGGCCCGTGGAAGCGGACTGTGCCCTCGATCCCGCTCCCGCCCCCGGCCATAACGAAACGGCGGAGGGGCGGCTTTTTCCGTATGGAGCTGTGGAGAGACACCCCGGCAGACAGGTGGCGGCGCCGGGGCTGGGCTCCAGTGGGGGCGGCCAGGTGCAGGTCGAGGGTCTCGAGGGCCGCACGGACGGCCCCCGGGTCCGCGGCCACGTCTGGTTTCCGTCAGGCCACCCACGGAGCGTCTGGTGTGCCTCTGCCTTCCAGGGACGCCTTCTGGCCGCCTGGCCGGTCAGGCAGGCGGGGAGCGCCTCATAGGACGCTTGCTGTGGTGGGAGAGGCCTGAGGAGGTGGGGCTTGCAGCTGTACCCGGCGGGGGGCGGAGATAGCCTCGAACGCCATGGGCGCCAAAAGGAGAAGGCGGAGCGGGAGGCAAAAAGCCTAGAGCAGCCGGTCTTCCCTAGAGGTCTCCCATCCAAGTTCTAACCAGGCCCGACCCTGCTTAGCTTCGGCGATCGCGGCGAGATCGGGCCCTTTTAGGCTGCTTTGGCAGTAGATGCTGGCGGGGTCGCGGGCTGCCTCTTGAGGCGCAGCTTAGCAGGCGCTTGGGCCTTACCATCAGCCCAGCGATCCGCCCTTCCCGGCAGGGCCCCGCCGCCTTCCTAGGCCGGGGAACGGAGGTCTCGGGCACCTGGGGGTGGCGGAGGTGTTGGCGACCACCCAGCCCAGGGCGGACGGGAGCCAGCAAACTTTTCGGGGCTTGGCTCCCCGCCCCAGATCCCGCAGGCCGCTCACGGGGAAGTGGCCAAGGAGGCTTCCGGGCCCGGGGACCGCGGTCCCTTGGGCATCCCACCTGCCCGCCCACGCTGCGCTAGGCTCAGCTCAGACGCAGACCGGACCGGCCCTCCTGCCCGACAGAAGCTGGCCCGAAGCCACTAGGAGCCACCATTGAGTTGGCACGGCCCCTCAGACCCAGCCACGCCACCCTCGCCCCCATGCCACCGTCTGAGCTCAGGACCCCGCCCCAGGTGGCCGGCAGGCCCAGGGAAGGAGCCTGGGCCCTCGATCCCGCTCCCGCCCCCGGCCATGGCGAAACGGCGGAGGGTCGGCTTTTTCCGTATGGAGCTGTGGAGAGACACCCCGGCAGACAGGTGGCGGCGCCGGGGCTGGGCTCCAGTGGGGGCGGCCAGGTGCAGGTCGAGGGGCTCGCGGGCCGCACGGACGGCCCCCGGGTCTGCGGCCACGTCTGGTTTCCGTCAGGCCACCCCCGGAGTGTCTGGTGTGCCTCTGCCTTCCAGGGACGCCTTCTGGCCGCCTGGCCGGTCAGGCAGGCTGGGAGCGCCTCATAAGACGCTTGCTGTGGTGGGAGGGGCCTGAGGAGGTGGGGCTTGCACCTGTACCCGGCGGGGTCGGAGATAGCCGCGAACACCGCGGGCGCCAAAAGGAGAAGGCGGAGCGGGAGGCAAAAAGCCTAGAGCACCCGGTCTTTCCTAGAGGTCTCCCATCCAAGTTCTAACCAGGCCCGACCCTGCTTAGCTTCCGCGATCGCGGCGAGATCGGGCCCTTCTAGGCTGCTTTGGCAGTAGATGCTGGTGAGGTCGCGGGCTGTCTCTTGAGGCGCAGCTTAGCAGGCGCTTGGGCCTTACCATCAGCACAGCGGCCCGCCCGTCCCGGCAGGGCCCAGCCGCCTGCCTAGGCCGGGGAACGGAGGTCTCAGGCACCTGGGGGTGGCGGAGGTGTTGGTGACCACCCAGCCCAGGGCGGGCGGGAGCCAGCAAACTTTTCGGCGCTTGGCTCCCCGCCCCAGATCCCGCCGGCCGCTCACGGGGAAGTGGCCCAGGAGGCTTCTGGGTGCGGGGACCGTGGTCCCTTGGGCATCCCACCTGCCCGCCCACGCCGCGCTAGGCGCAGCTCAGACGCAGACCGGACCAGCCCTCCTGCCCGACAGAAGCTGGCCCGAAGCCACTGGGAGCCACCATTGAGTTGGCACGGCCCCTCAGACCCAGCCACGCCACCCTCGCCCCCACGCCACCGTCCGAGCTCAGGACCCCGCCCCAGGTGGCCGGCAGGCCCGGGGAAGCTGCCTGGGCCCTCGATCCCGCTCCCGGCCCCGGCCATAACGAAATGGCGGAGGGCAGCTTTTTCCGTACGGAGCTGTGGAGAGACACCCCGGCAGACAGGTGGCAGCGTCGGGGCTGGGCTCCAGTGGGGGCGGCCAGGTGCAGGTCGAGGGGCTCGCGGGCCGCACGGACGGCCCCTGGGACCGTGGCCACGTCTGGTTCCCGTCAGGCCACCCCCGGAGCGTCTGCTGTGCCTCTGCCTTCCAGGGACGCCTTCTGGCCGCCTGGTCGGTCAGGCAGGCGGGGAGTGCCCCCTCAGACGCTTGCTGTGGTGGGAGGGGCCTGAGGAGGTGGGGCTTGCACCTGTACCCGGCGGGGGCGGAGATAGCCGCGAACGCCGCGGGCGCCAAAAGGAGAAGGCGGCGCGGGAGGCAAAAAGCCTAGAGCACCCGGTCTTCCCTAGAGGTCTCCCATCCAAGTTCTAACCAGGCCCGACCCTGCTTAGCTTCCGCGATCGCGGCGAAATCGGGCCCTTCTAGGCTGCTTTGGCAGTAGATGCTGGCGGGGTCGCGGGCTGCCTCTTGAGGCGCAGCTTAGCAGGCGCTTGGGCCTTACCGTCAGCGGAGCGGCCCGTCCCGCAGGGCCCCACCGCCCGCCTAGGCCGGGGAACGGAGGTAGCAGCAGCAGTAGAAGTAGCAGCAGTAGTGGTAATAGAAGTAGTATTTGCCATGCTCTGGTCTAGTAGTAATAGGAGTGGTAGTAGCAGCAGGAGAAGTGGCTGCAGCAGCAGGAGTAGTAGCACCATATATTCCCTGCAGAGGGCCAGTAGTAGTAGTAGCAGTAGCAGCAATAGAAGTAGTAGTAGTAGATTTGCCATGCAGTGGACTGCTAGTAGTAGCAGTAGTAGTAGAGTTAGCATCAGCAATAGAAGTGGCATCAGCAGCTGTAATAGTACCAGCAGATTTGTCCTGCAGTGGGCCAGTAGTAATAATAGAAGTAGCAGCCATAGCAGTAGTAGTAGTAGATTTGCCATACACAGGGCTAGTAGTATTGATACTAGTAGTAGAAGTAGTAGCAGCATCAGGAGGAGTAGTAGTAGTAGTATTTTCAATGCACTGGACTACTAGTAGTAGCAGTAGTAGGAGCGTTAGTACAAGCAGCAGCAGTAGTAGTAATAGTAGTAGTAGTTGCCATGCATTGGGCTAGTAGTAGTAGTAATAGTGGTAGCAATAGCAGTAGAAGTGGCAGCAGCAGGAGTAATTGGAGCAGCATATTTGACTTGCAGTGGACCAGGAATAGTAGTAGAAGTAGCAGGAACAGCAATAATAGTAGTATATTTGCCATGCACTGGGCTAGTAGTATTGATAGTTGTAGTAGCGGAAGTAGCAGCAGCAGCACTAGTAGTAATAGTAGTAGTATTTGCCATATACTAGATTACTAGCATTAGCAGTAGTAGTAACATTACTATTAGCAGCAGTAGCTGTTGTAGTAATAGTAGTAGAATTTGCCATGCACTGGACTACTAGTAGTAGCAGTAGTAGTAGCAATAGTAGAAGCAGCAGGAGTAGTAGTAGTGTTAATATTTGCCATGCACTGGGCTATTAGTAGTAGTAGTAGCAGCAGCACCTGTACAAGTAGCAGCAGCAGTAGTAGTAGCAGCAGCAGTAGTAATGGCAGCAGTGGTGGTAATAGTAGTAGTATTTGCCATGCACTGGGCAAGTAGTAGTAGTAGTAGTAGTAGTGGTAGAAAGAGCAGTAGAAGTGGCATCAGCAGCAGTAATAGTGGCAGCATATTTGACCTGCAGAGGGCCAGAAATAGAAGTAGAAGAATCAGCAAGAGCAATAGTAGTAGCCGGGCCACGCTGCGTTAGGCGAAGCCCAACCGCAGACCGGGCCGGCCCTCCTGCCCGACAGCAGGTGGCCCGAAGCCAGTGGTTGCCAGCATTGTGTTGGTAAAGCCCCTTAGACCCAGCAACGCCACCCTCGCCCACATGCCACCGTCCGAGATCAGGACCCCACCTCAGGTGGCCGGCAGGCCCGTGGAAGCGGACTGTGCCCTCGATCCCGCTCCCGCCCCCGGCCATAACGAAACGGCGGAGGGGCGGCTTTTTCCGTATGGAGCTGTGGAGAGACACCCCGGCAGACAGGTGGCGGCGCCGGGGCTGGGCTCCAGTGGGGGCGGCCAGGTGCAGGTCGAGGGTCTCGAGGGCCGCACGGACGGCCCCCGGGTCCGCGGCCACGTCTGGTTTCCGTCAGGCCACCCACGGAGCGTCTGGTGTGCCTCTGCCTTCCAGGGACGCCTTCTGGCCGCCTGGCCGGTCAGGCAGGCGGGGAGCGCCTCATAGGACGCTTGCTGTGGTGGGAGAGGCCTGAGGAGGTGGGGCTTGCAGCTGTACCCGGCGGGGGGCGGAGATAGCCTCGAACGCCATGGGCGCCAAAAGGAGAAGGCGGAGCGGGAGGCAAAAAGCCTAGAGCAGCCGGTCTTCCCTAGAGGTCTCCCATCCAAGTTCTAACCAGGCCCGACCCTGCTTAGCTTCGGCGATCGCGGCGAGATCGGGCCCTTTTAGGCTGCTTTGGCAGTAGATGCTGGCGGGGTCGCGGGCTGCCTCTTGAGGCGCAGCTTAGCAGGCGCTTGGGCCTTACCATCAGCCCAGCGATCCGCCCTTCCCGGCAGGGCCCCGCCGCCTTCCTAGGCCGGGGAACGGAGGTCTCGGGCACCTGGGGGTGGCGGAGGTGTTGGCGACCACCCAGCCCAGGGCGG
>NW_020838031.1:5397-52840 GCF_003676395.1 Aethalodelphis obliquidens
ACTACTGCTGCTGCTGCTACTACTACTATCAATACTACTAGCCCAGTGAATGGCAAATATACTACTACTACTGCCATTGCTGCTACTGTACTACTACTACTGGCCCACTGCCGGGCAAATCTGCTGCTTCTACTACTTCTTCTGCTGCCACTTCTACTGCTGCTGCTACTAGTACTACTATAACTTCTACTACTAGCCCATTGAATGGCAAATACTCCTACGATTACCACTACTGCTGCTACTGCTACTACTGCTGCTGGTACTTCTATTGCTGCTGCTGCTACTACTACTACTATTAGTTCAGTGCATGGCAAATACTACTACTATTACTACTTCCGCTTCTGCTGCTACTTCTGCTACTACCACTGCTACTACAATTAGTGAAGTGCATGGCAAATACTATTACTACTACTGCTGCTGCTGCTACTGCTACTTCTTATAGTACAGTTGCTGCTAATTCAACTGCTGCTGCTGCTACAACTACTGCTGCTGCTAATACTACTGCAAGCCCAGTGCATGGCTAATACTACTACTATTACTATTACTTTTTCGGCTGCTACTATTTCTACTACTAGTGCTACTACTAGTAGTCCAGTGTATATCAAATACTACTAATATCACTACTACTGCTGCTACTACTTCTACTGCTGTTGCTATTTCTACTAGTACTACTAGCCCAATGCATGGTAAATAGTACTACTATTACTACCTCTGCTGCTGCTGCTACTAGTGCTACTACTAATGCTACTATTAGTAGTCCAGTGCATTGCAAATTCTACTATAATTACTACTTCTGCTGCTGCTACTAGTTCTACTACTAGTGGTCCAGTGCATTGCAAATACGAATATAATTACTACTACTGCTGTTGCTGCTGCTACTACCGCTACTACGACTAGTACAGTGCATGGGAAATAGTACAACTATTGCTACTACTGCTGCTGTTTCTACTACTGCTACTTCTACTATCAATACTACTAATTCAGTGCATGGAAAATCTTCTACTACTACTGCTATTTCTGCTACTGCTACTAGTACTACTGGCCAACTGCAGGGCAAATCTGCTGCTACTACTGCTGCTGCTCCTGCCACTTCTACTGCTGCTGCTACCACTCTTCCTACTACTACTACTAACCCAGTGCATGGCAAATACTACTACTATTACCACTACTGATGCTACTACTATTCCTCCCGCTACTACTACTGCTGCTGCTACTTCTACTGCTGCTGCTATTACTACTGCTATTAGCCCAGTGCATGGAAAATACAACTTCTATTACTACTACTGCTGCTGCTGCTGCTACTACTGCTACTACAAGTAGTCCAGTGCATGGCAAACACTACTACTATTTCTACTACTGCTGCTGCTACTCCTAGTAATATACTACTGCTGCTACTACTAGTAGTACTGCTGCTGCTACTTCTGCTGCTGCTACTTCTACTGCTGCTGCTACTAATACTACTACGACTATTCCAGTTCATGTGAAATACTACTACTATTACTACTACTGCTGCTGCTTCTACTACTGCTACTACTACTATCAATACTACTAGCCCAGTGTATGGCAAATCTAGTACTAGTGCTATTGCTGCTATTCTACTAATATTACTGGCCCACTGCAGGGCAAATCTGCTGCTACTACTACTGTTGATGCTGCCACTGCTACTGCTGCTGCTACCACCACTACTGCTACTACTACTAGCCCTGTGCATTGCAAATACTACTACTATTACCACTACTGCTGTTATTACTACTACTGCTACTGCTACTTCTACTGCTGCTGCTACTTCTACTACTTCTAGTAGTCCAATGCATGTCAAATACTACTTCTATTCCTACTATTGTTGCTTCTGCTAGTTCTACTACTGCTACAACTAGAAGTCCAGTACATTGCAAATACTACTACTATTACTACTACTGCTGATTATGCTACTACTGCTACTACTATTATCAATACTACTATCCCGGTGTGTGGCAAATCTACTACTGCTGCTGCTATTGGTGCTACTACTACTACTACCAGCCCAGTGCATGGCAAACACTTCTACTACTACCACTACTGCTTCTACTACTACTACTGCTGCTACTACTACTACTGCTGTTATACATACTACTACTATCCCAGTGCATGGCAAATACTACTACTATTACTACTGCTGTTTCTGCTGTTGCTACTACTGCTACTACTACTGCTACTACTAGTGGTCCAGTGCATGGCAAATACTACTACTATTACTACTACTGCTGCTGATTCTGCTACTACCGCTACTACTACTGCTACTACTAATACCCCTACTACTAGCCCATTGCATGGCGAATACTACTACTAATATTACTACTGTTCTGCTGCTACTACTGCTACTAGTACTGCTACTACTAGTAGTCCAGTCCATGGCAAATACTTCTTGTATTACTACTACTGCTGCTGCTACTACTGCTACTACTAGTACCAATACTACTAGTGCAGTGTATGGCAAATCTACTAGTGCTACACCTATTACTGTTAATGCTAATACTACTACTGACCCACTGCAGGGAAAATCTGCTGCTACTACTACAGATGCTGCTGCCACTTCTACTGATCCTTCTTCCAATACTACTACTCCTACTACTAGCCCAGTGCGTGGCAAATACTACTACTATTATGACTACTGCTCCTAGTACTATTATTGCTGCTGCTACTTCTACTGCTGCTTCTCCTCCTACTACTATTACTAACCCGGTGCTTGGGAAACACTACTACTATTACTACTACTGCTTCTGCTGCTGCTACTTCTACTACTACTACTGCTAGTAGTCCAGTGCATGCGAAATACTACTACTATTACTATTGCTGCTGCTACTACTACTACTACTACTAGTCTGGTGAATTGCAAATGCTTCTACTATTTCTACTACTGCTGCTGCTGCTACTACTGCTACTACTAGTAGTCCAGTGCATGGCAAATACTACTACTATTAGTACTACTGCTGCTGCAGCTACTACTGCTACTACTGTCAATACTACTGGCCCAGTGCATGGCAAATCTACTATTGCTATTGCTGCTACTGCTACTACTACTACTAGCCCAGTGCATGGGAAATACTACAAGTGTTACCACTTCTGCTGCTACTACTACTACTGCTGCTACTACTACTGCTGCTGCTACAGTTGATCTGTGGTTGCCATTGTGTTATGTGGACCCTTATTATCAGTGAAACTCATAGCTCTTGATGCTGTGGTTGCCGTTCTTATATGTGGACCCTGCTTTCTTATGGGAGTGGTAGTGTTGATGCTGTGGCTGCCCCTTATATATGGGGAGACTGGTTTCAATGAGACTGAAAGCTCTTGTTGCTGTGACTGCCTGTCGTATATGTGGACACTGATTTCCAGTGACAGTGATAGCAGGTGAGCTGTGTTTTCACTTTTTATAGATGGACAATTATTTAATTGGGAATGATAGCAGTTGATATGTGGCTGCATTTGTTATATGTGAACACTGATTTCCAGTGAGGCATAGCCATAGATCTGTGGTTACACTTGTGAAATCGGTACACTGCTTTCCAATGAGATGCTTAACAATTGACCTGTGTTTGCACATGATATATATGGACACTGATTTCCAGTGAGACTGATAGCTGTTGAGTTGTTGTTGCCCTTGTTATATGTGGACAAATATTTACAGTGAATTGATAGCTGCTGATTCTGTGGGTACACATTTTAAATGTGTTCACTGATTTCCAGTGAGACTGATAGCTGTTGAAGCTGTGGCTGCTCTAGTTTTATGTGAACCATGATTTCCTCTAAGACTAATGTCATTTGATGCTGTGGCTGCCCTTGTTATATGTGGACCCTGATTCCAGTGAGACACATAATTGTTGATGCTGTGGCTGCCCTTTTTATACGTGGACACTGATTAACATTGAGACTGATATCCGTTGATGTTGTGATTGCCCTTGGTATATGAGGACACTGATTTCCAGTGAGGCTGATAGCCATTTACCTGTGGTTGCACTCTTTATAGGTGGACACTGATTTCCTGGAAACTATTAGCCATTGATGCTATGCTTTCCTTATTTATAAGTGGACACAGGTGTCCATTGAGATTGATAGCCATTTTGATGTGGCTGCTCTTGTTATATGTAGACACTGATTTCCACTGATACCTTTAACACAGGTTAAAGACTCATAGCCTTTAACCTGTGTTTGCCCTTGATATATTTGGATACTAATTTCACGTGAGACAGATAGCCATTGACCTGTGGCTGTCATTACATGTTGACTCTGGTTTCCAATGAGACTGAAAGCCATTGATGTTAAGTTGCCCATGTTATATTGGACACTGAATTCCAGTAAGACTGAGAGTTATTGAATTGAGGTTGCCCTTATTATATGTGGACACTGATTTCCAGTCAGACTGATAGCCTTTAACCTGTGGTTGCCCTTGTTATAGGTGAACACTGATTTCCAGTGAGACTAATAGCCATTGAACTGTGCTTGCCATCATCGAATATGGACAGTCTTTTCCAGTGAGATAAAAAGCCATTCAAGCTCTGGTTGCACTTGTTATATACAGACACTGTTTTCCTGTGTGACTGATAGACGTTGATGTTCTGCTTGCCCTTGTTATATGTGGACATAATTTCCAGTGATAATGATATACTTTTACTTGTAGTTCCCCTTGTTATATGTACACACTGAATTACAGTGAAACTGATAACATTTGATGCTCTGATTTTCCTTGTTATATGTGGACACTGATTTTCAGTGAGACTGATAGCTTTTGAACTCTGGTTGCCCTTGATATACTTGGACACTGATTTTCAGTGGGACTCAGAGCTGTTGATACTATGGCTGCACTTGTTATATCTGGGCACTGATTTCCTATGAGACTGATATCCATTGATTCTGTGGTTGCCCTGTTTATACATGGACCCTGTTTCCAGTGAAACAGATAGCCATTGATGCTGAGGTTGCTCATGTTATATTGGACACTGATTTCCAGTGAGACTGAGAGCTGTTGACTTGTGGTTGCCCTTTATATTTGTAGACACTGATTTCCAGTGGGACTGATAGCTGTTGATGCTGTGCGTGCCTGTAATATGTGGACACTGATTTCCAGTGGACAAGTAGATGTTGACCTGCAGTTTCTCTTGTTATGTGTGGACTGATTTCCAGTAAGACTGATAGCTGTTGATGCTGTGGGTGCCCTTGTAATATGTGGACACTGATTTCCAGTGGATGAATAGATGTTGACCTGAGGTAGTCCTTGTTATTTGTGGACACTGATTTCCAGTGTGTCAGCTAGCTGTTGACCTGTGGTTGCCCTTGTGTTATTTGGACCCTCGTTACCAGTGAAACTGATAGATGTTGATGCTATGGTTGTCGTTCTTATATGTGGACCGTCGTTTCCTGTGTGAGTAGTAGCTGTTGATGCTGTGGCTGCCCCTGATATATTGGGAAACTGATTTCCATGAGACCGAAAGCTGTTGATGCTGTGGCTGCCCATGTTATATGTGGACACTGATTTCCACTGAGATGGATAGCAGATGACCTGTGGTTTTACTTTTTTATATGTGGGCAATGATTAAATTGGGACAGATAGCAGTTGAAATGTGGTTGCCCTTGTTATATGTGGATACTGATTTCCAACGAGAAATAACCATAAATCTGGCTTACCCTTGTTACATGGGTACACTGATTTCCAGTGAAACACTTCGCCATTGACCTGTGTTTGCATTGATATATATGGACACTGATTTCCAGTCAGACTGGTAGCTATTGAGTTGTTTTTGTCCTTGTTATATGTGGAGAAATATTTACAGTGAGATGCTAGTCGCTGTTTCTGTGCATACTCATTTTAATTGTGTTCTCTGATTCCAGGGTTTCTGATAGCTGTTGAGTCTGTGGCTGCTGTTGTCATATGTGAAGCATGATTTCCTCTAAGACTGATATATTTGATGCTGTGGCTGTCCATTTTATATGTGGACACTGATTAACATTGAGACTGATATCTGTTGATGGTGTGGTTGCCCTTGTTTAATGAGGACACTGATTTCCAGTGTGACTGATAGCACTTGATGCAGAGGTTGCCCTTGTTATATGTGGACACTAATTTTCAGTGAGACTGATATCCGCTGATGATGTGGTTGCCCTGGTTATATACTGACACTGATTTCCAGTGGGATTGATAGCTTTTGTCCTGTGGTTACCCTTGATATACCTGGACAGTAATTTCTATTGGGACTCAGAGTGGTTGATAATTTGGTTGCACTTGTTATATGTGACCACTGATTTCCAGTGAGGCTGATACAGTTGATTCTGTGGTTACCCTTGTTATATATGGACACTGATCTCCAGTGAGAATGAAAGCCATTGACCGGTGGTTGCCCATGGTATACTTGGACACTGATTTCCAACGTGACAGAGCCATTGATACTGTCAGTGGCCTTGTTATATGTGGACACAGATTTCCAGTGAGACTGGTAGACGTTGCTCTGTGATAGCCATTGTTATATGTGAACAATGATTTCCAGTGTGACCCTTAGCCATTGAAATGTCATTTAACTTGTTATATGTGAATACAGATTTCCAGTGTGATTGATAGTCATTGATTCTGTTGTTGCACTGGTTATATATGGACACTGTTTTCCAGTGAGATTGATAGCCTAGATTCTGTGGTAGTCTTTGTTATATGTGGACACTGATTTCTAGTGTGATGGATAGCTGTTGATACTGTCAGTTCCCTTGTTATATGTGGACACTGATTTCCAGTAAGACTGATAGAAAGCAGACTGAAAAATCACAAAACACAAGCCTTCAAGACACAAAGCCCTAACTGAAGCTGAACTCTAACAATGTGTGTGTGTGTGTTTTTGTGTGCACCTTTAAGTGTTCTATACATAATATACATAGATCTTATATAATAAACATATTCTATATCAAGAATTTATTATATAGAATAAGTTTAAGATAAATTATATATATATATATATTAAGGGCAATATGTATAATATATGTATTAGGTATCATAAATTTCTCTACTTAATACCTATTATAATACATATATATTATGAATCATACATAGAGATACAAATACGCATGCACTCATGCATGCACACAAGCACAAAGCACATGGTCACGGGAGAGAGGAATTGAGTAGAAGTCACAGGCTTTACCTAAGTCCATCTGTAGGCAAGGACCAAATCACAATGTCCATCCATTCTGGAGGGTTGGGGATTTCCACAAGGATATATGAATGGAGGCAAGAACACCAGGAGCCAATGCAGGGACAACCCACTCCGGAAGCTAAGAGGAGACATGTGGATGTGAATCTATCTGCAACTGGAGAACCTGGAATGTTGTATGACAGAGGGGTCAATGTCTGAAATTTCTTGAATTTCAGTCCTCCCTTGGCGGGACTGGGATGGAGACCAGAGGATGAGTGACTCTCCTGAGATCCCAGAGCAGAAGCAAGGCTCTTGCAGTTGGACTCTGTGCTAGGCCAGCCCCTGAGACAATCCTTCCTTCATTCAGTGTGCAACTTTTTTACATGTGATACCAGCTTATAGGTTTGACAGACACTGTAGTTGCTTCTTGGACTATCCACCTAATGCCTTCCTTAGGAAGTTGAGGCCAAAATGAGCACAACTTTGCAGATGGGGAGATTAAGGAAGAGAGGCCCATGGTTTGTACAGGGTCACATCCCTAATGACATGGAGGATGGCAGCCAGTTCTGAAAGCAGTCTGTCCACAGAGCCGGGGCCATGGCTCTTCCCATGTCATGTTTGTGTCACTCTTCTGGACCAGGGACACCAGGAGCCCAGTTCCGAGCTCATATGGCTGTAATCATGGCTCTGCTGTGTCCCCATTTGCTGGGGCTGTGACCTCACAATACGTCACAATCAGGGTGAGACTCCAGGGCTGTTGACATAGGGTCAGGTGTCACAAGAGTTACCTTGGGCCATTGTCTGGGAGTAACCCAAATACAAACCTGGGAGCCCCAGGCCAATCCTACAACCTGATGCCACCCTGGTAGCAATCTGTCCCTTGCCTTGTTGTGTGGAGTGATATTGGGGGTGGGTGTTGTGGGTGTTCCTGTACTGTGGGGTGGGTCTGCCTCCAGAATGGGCAGACTCGTGAGGGGTGAGAATCCAGGCAGGCCGGATACATCTACAGCCATGTCCAAAGCTTTCTGGTCCACAGAAAGACAGTCCAGGTGCCACCTTTAACCCGAGCTTATTGCCAAAACTCTAGGTAGGTCTCTTTTGTCCCAGCTGGATATGTGATCTGACCTCTGTCTGTGCCTGACCTTGGAGCAGATTTTCCAGTGGGCAGAAGAAGCAATGATAGTGGCCGGGTGGAACCCTGATTCCTCTGGTCTTGGCTGACACTTCTGCTGGTCACTGTCATGGTAGAGCCCCACATGGCAGGTCGACAACGAGCACACCGCTGAGGACAGCCAATGCCTCTCCTCGAGTGTTGGGCTGAGTCACACCAATGCGCACCCCACCCCCACTACCCACAAGGGCCAGTGCCGGCTCTGGAATGTGTGGCCCTGCAGGGATCTCTGTAACCAGGGCCCAGGACTCTTTGGGGCCCAATCTTGGGTTATGAAGCAACAGTAGCACAGGCGCATCTAACTTGGGCCATCATGCTAAGCTTCCCTCAAAGTCAGTCACAGGACCCAGAGCAGACCAAAGAAGAGCAAAAATGTCATCAGACTGGGGATGAATCCTGACACACAGGTTGAAATCCCAGAGTCTGGTCTTGAGTACATACCAAAGGCTGGCCTCAGACGACCCATCTGATGGACTGCAATTTGTCAACACATAACAAACAGAGGATTGGTCCCAATAGAGGGAATGTTCTGATGGAACCCCCATACCCCAAACCCCAGCCACCGAAATTTCAGATGATAGAGAAAATTACGCCAGGGAAGGAGGGGTAGATGAACAGAGGTACAGCTCACTGAGCTGAGGCCCATAGGGTCATGGCCTAGTCCTCCCCTTCCTGGATGACTCAGAGAGATGCAGAGAGAGGATGCAGGAGATGGCCACTTATTGCATACACCTACCTCTAACATTGGTACGCTTGCTACAGCATTCACCCAGGAAGGAAGGTTCTGACATAATAACGGCATGGAAGGAAGAAAGAATAATTATCTGACAGTGGAGGAAAGACTTCAACTGACCCAATTCTCTGCACAGAAAAGGCTGACAGTGACACTCTCCCAAGGGAAAACATAATAAAATAGAACAGAACTCAGAAAACTCATTTGGATAGCAGGATACAAACTTCTCTGACACTACAGAAGTTGCTTGAATTTCTCTACATACACAACACTATGTGATTGAGAAAGTAAGTGGAAAACCCTGTGAACAATGATAGTAACAACACAAATAAAATGCCTAGCAGACCCATATAACCCATGAAATACAAGACATGTAACTCAGAAAATGGGGGGAGAGAAACATTGATGAAAGAACATGAAGACAACACACGCCCAACATGGATTGATAGGTAGTGATCATGGACAGGAAGATTCTGTCTTGTGCAAATGATTCCACACTCTCAAAGAGATCTAGAGAGTCGATGTCATTCCTCTCAAAATACCCATGGATTTTCTCAGACAAGAACAACCAAAAAGTCCCATGTCTGTCTGAAAATGCAAAAGACCCTCAAGAGGGTCCATACACTCTTCAGCAAGAAATGCAGATTTCAGACACACAAGCTGCCTTAACTCTAACTATAGTGCAAACCTACCATCATCAAGACAGCATGGTATTGTCACACAAGACATCCACATAGATGTAAGGAAGAGAACGGAGAGCCCAGAAAGAAAGCCAAGCTTGTCCGATCAAAGAAGGTGAGAAAGCATGATGGTGACGTGATAGCCTGCGTAATGCAAGGTTCTGGGCAACCTGGACAGCACCATGCCTAAGAATCCACTGGATTCCATTCTCATACCACCGACAACAAGAACCTCACACCATATCAACTACTGCAATGTCAAATCTGAAGACAGGCCAGGCTTAGATAGGCAGTAAATAATTTGACCTCAGCCTTAGAAGCATTTCTAATGGATCGGTCTCCTCAGGCAAGGGAAACAGAAGTACAATAAAGGCATTTGGATCTCCAGTAGACTGAAAAGGGATTTTGAAGGCAAAGTTAAAGCGTCAGCTCAACAAAAAGGCAGCGGAGTGAAAGTGACAAAATATTGATTTGCAAACAATGAAACTGATGGGGTGGATCATCTGGAGAGAAGACTGAGAAGTCGCTAAAGGCAAGCCTTCGTGACACAAAAATCCCTAACCGAAGCTGAATGCTAACACTGTGTGTGTGTGTATATATATATATGTGCACCCATAGGGTACTATACATAATATACCTATAATACATATAATAAACATATTTTATATCAAGATTTATTATACAGAATAAGTTAAGTATACATATTTTATATATTAAGGACAATATGTATAATATATATATTATATATGATACATTTTTCTACTTAATACCTATATAATACATACATATGAATCATATATAGAGATACAAATATGCATGCCCTCACACACACACACATAAACCATAAGATCACAGGAGACAATTGGGTAGAAGTCACTGACTTTTCCGAAGTCCATCTGTAGGTGAGGAAAATATCACAATGTCCATTCATTCTAGAGGGGTGGGGATATCCACAAGGATATGTGACCTAGAAGCAAGACTGCTGGGAGCTAATGCAAGGTCAACACACCCCAGAGAACAAGAGGACACATGTTGGCATGAATATACCTTCAACTGGAGGACCTGGAAGGTTGTATGGCTGAGGGGTCATGGTCTGTTTTTTCTTAACCTTCAGCCCTCACTCTGCAGGACAGGGGTGTAGCCCAGAGGATGAGTGACACTCCCGAGATTCCAGAGAAATCCCAAGCACATTTCAGCTGGATTCAGTGCTAAGCCACCCCTGAGACAATCCTTCCTTGGTTCAGTGTGCCCCTGTGCTCCATGTGATACCAGCCTACAGGTTTGATAGGCACTGTAGGTGCTTCTAGGGCTATCCCGCCTAATGCCTTCCTTAGGAAGTCAATGCGAAAATGAGCGACACTTTGAAGATGGGGAAATTCTGGAGAAGAGGCCCATGGTTTCTACAGGGCCAAATCCCTGATGACCTGGAGGAGGGCAGCTGCTTCTTAAAGCAGCTGTGTCCACAGAGCCAGGGACATGGCTCTTCCCTTGCCATGTTTATGTCACTGTTCTGGTCCAGGGACCCAAGGAAGTGACCTAAATTGCCTGGCAATAGACCAACAGAAATGGAAGCTGGAGAATGAGGCATCGACATCTTAGAGGAACTCACTATGCAGCTCACTTGCCTGTAAACATGGCTCTGCTGTGTCCCCATGTGCTGGGGCTGTGGTCTCAGGAAATGACATAATCAGGGTGAGCCCCCAGGGCTGTTGACTTTTGGTCAGGTCTCACGAGAGTTGCCCTGGGCCATTGTCTGGGAGGAACCCAAAGACAAGCATTGGAACCCCAGGCCAGTCCACACACCTGATGCCACCCTGGTGGCAATCTATCACTTGTTTTGTGGAGTGATATTGGGGGTATGTGTTCCTGTCTGGTGGGTGGGTATACCTCCAGAATGGGCAGGTTCATGAGGGGTGAGAAGCCCTGTGGGCCAGACACATCCACAGCCATCTACCAATCTGGATGGCAGACATGAAGTGAGTCAAGGCATCACCTTTAACCCGAGGTTTATGCCAAAAGGTCTAGGTGGTACTCTTTGTCCCAGCTGTATATGTGATCCTACTTAGGACTGTGCCTGACCTCAGAGCAGAAGGTCGAGTGTACAGAAGAAGCAATGATAATGGCCGTGTGGGCCATGATCCCTCTTGTCTTGGTGGGTCCGTGTGCTGGTCACTGTCATGGTAGAACCCCACTTTGTAGATCAGCAAGGAGATCACTGATGTCAACACCCAATTCCTCTCTCTGGCTGTGGAGCTGAGTCTCACCAATGTGCACTCCACACTCACTACCCAAAAGAGCCAGCGCTGGCTCCGGAATCTGTGGCTCTGGAGGGCTGTCTGTAACCAGGGCCCAGGGGTCTACAGGACCCAATCTTAAGATATGAAGAGACTGCAACACGGTCTGATCTGACATGGAGCATCACGCTAAGCTTCCCCCTGAGTCACCTACAGGACTCGAAGCACAACAAGGAAGATCACAAATGTGAGCAGGGCAAGGATGAATCTTGACCCCACAGGGTGAGCTCCCAGAGACTGGTCTTGGGCACATACCAAAGGCTGACTTCAGACCACCCATCTGGTGGACTGTGATTTGCCAACACATAATGAAGAGAAGATTGGCCTCAATGGAGGGAAAGATCTGAGGGAATACCCACACCCCCCAACCTACCCTCAAAGGTTTCACAGATGATAGAGCATATTACGTCTGGGAGTGAGAGGCTGATAAATACACATACAGTTCACCAAGTTGAGGCCATGGGGCCATGGCTTAGTCCTGCCCTTCCTGAATGACTCAGAGAGATGGAGAAGTAGTAAAGAGATGGCCAGTTATTGCATACACCTACCACTAACACGGGTACACAGGCTACATTCATTCACCCAGGCAGAGGAAGTCTTGGCCATAATAAAGGCATGGAAAGAAGAAAGAAGAATTTTCCAACAGCAGAGGAAAGACTCCCTTTGACCTGATTCTCTGCACAGAAAATGCTGACGGCGACCCTCCCCCAAGAGGAAACAAAACAAAACAGAACAGAACTCAGGAAACTCAGTTCAATAGCAGGGTACAAACTTCACTGAAGCTACAGAAATTGCTTAAATTTCTGTACACACACAACACTATCTAAATGAGAAATGAAGGAGACATCTCCATGAACAATGATGGTAACAACACAAAGAAAATGACTACGAGAGCGTTTAACCCACCACCTACAAGACACCTAACTCAGAGAAAGGGACGATAGACACATTGATGAAAGAAAATGAAGATGACACATGCCCAATGTGGATTCATAGATAGTGATCATGGGCCAGAAGAGTCCATCTTGTGCAAATGATTCCACACTCTCAAGGAAACCCAGAGAGTCAATGCCATTCCTCTCAAAATACCCACAGATTGCCTCAGAAAAGGACAACCAAGAAGTCCCAAATCTGTCTCAAATGCAAAAGACCCTCGAGATTATCCATACACTCTTCAGCGAGAAATGCAGATTTCAGACACCGAAGCTGCCTGAACTCCAACTAGTCTGCAAAACCACCATCATCAAGGCAGCATGGTATTGGCACACAAGACATCCACATAGATGTAAGTAAGAGAATGGAGACCCTGAAAGAAAGCCAGCTTGTGTGGTCAAGGGAGGTGAGAAAGTCCAATGAGGACAAAATAGCCTGCACAATGCATGGTCCTGGGGAAACTGGACCACTCCCTGTCTAAGAATCACACTGGATTCCTTTCTTGTTCCACCAACAAAAAGAACCTCACACCAAATCGACTATGGAAATGTCATATCTGATGTCAGTCCAGTCCTAGAAGAAACCCATAGGCAGTACATTCTTGGACCTCAGCCTTAGAAGCATGTCTAGTAGATCTTTATCCTCAGGCAAGGGAAACAGAAGCACAATAAAGGCACTTAGGGCTCCAGTCGACTGAAAAGCGATATCGACAGCAAACGCAAAGCGTCTGCACAACAAAAAGACAATGGAGTGAAAGTAAGAAAATATTGATTTGCAAATGGTGAAACTGACGAGGGGGATCATTTGTAGAGCAGATCGAGAAGTCACAAAAGGCAAGCCTTTGAGGCACAAAAACCTCAACCAATGCTGAACGCTAACAGTGGGTGTGTGTGTGTATATATGTGCACCCGTAGGTGTTCTATATGTAATATACCTAGATTATATATAATAAACAAATTCTATATCAAGAATTTATTATATAGAATAAGTTAAGTATACATAATATATTTATTAGGGACAATATGTATAATATATATATTAAGTATCATACATTTTTCTACTTAAAAGCTATGTAATACACACATATAACGAATCATACATAGAGCTACAAATACGTGTGTACTCACACTCACACACATGTATAAACCACAAGTTCACAAGAGACAATTGAGTAGAAGTCACTGACTTTTCCCAAGTCCATCTGTAGGCAAGGACAATATCACAATGTCCATTCATTCTGGAGGGGTGAAGATATTTACAAGAATATGTGACCGAGAGGCAAGACTGCTGCAAGCAAATACATGGGAACCCACCCTGTAGAGAAAGAAGACACATATGGGTGTGAATCTACATGGAACTGTGGGACCTGCAAGGTTTTATGCCCAAGGGGTCAATGTCTGTTTTTTCTTGACTTTCAGCCCTCGCTCTGCCGGACAAGGATATAGGCCAGAGGACGAGTGACACTCCCCAGATTCCAGAGCAGTCCCAAGCCTGTTTCAGCTTGATTCCATGCTGGGCCACCCCTGGGACAATCCTTCCTTGGTTCAGTGTGCACCTGTGCTCCATGTGATACCAGTCCTCCATGTGATACCAGCCTACAAGTTTGACAGGCACTCTAGTTGCTTCTAGGCATATAAGGCTAATCCCTTCCCTAGGAAGTCGAAGCTAAAATGAGCACCACTTTCCAGCTGGGGAGATTCGGGAGGAGAGGCCCATGGTTTGTACAGGGCCTGATCCCTGATGACATGGGCGAGGGCAGCGTGTTTTGAAAGCAGCTGTGTCCACAGAACCAGGGCCATGGCTCTTCCCATGTCATGTTTGTCTCAGTGTTCTGGACAAGGGACCACAGGAAGTGACCTAACTTCCCTGGCAAGAGAGAAAAGCAGAAACTGGAACATGGGAAATGAGGTCATGAGGAGACCCTCATCCTAGATGAGACCGCTCCCCAGCACATCTGGCTGTATAAAGGGCTTTGCTGTGTCCCCATGTGCTGGGACTGTGGCCTCAGGAAGTTATACAAGCAGGGTGAGTCTACAGGGCTGTTGACATTGGGTCAGGTCTCTCATGAGTTGCCTTGAGCCATTGTACAGGAGGAACTCAAAGACAATCCTGGGAGCCCCAGGTCAGTCCACCAACTTGATGCCACCCTGGTAGGAACCTGTCCCTTGCCTCGGTGTGTGGAGTGATATTGGGGGTGGGTGTTCCTGTCCAGTGGGGTGGGTTTGCCTCCAGAATGGGAAGGCTCATGAGGGATGAGAAGCTGGGTGGGCCGGACACATCCACAGCCATGTCCCATTCTGGCTGGTCTGCATGGAGTGAGCCCAAGCAGCACATTTAACCCGATGTATATTCCAAAAACTCTAGGTGGATCTCTTTCATTCCAGGTGGATATGTGATCTGAGTTAAGTTGCGCCTGACCTAGGAATAGAAGGTTGAGTGAGACAGGAAGAAATTATAATGGCAGGGTTGGGCTCTGATCCCTCCAGTCTTGATGGGTCATTTTGCTGGTCACTGTCATGGTTGAGCCACATGTTGGATATCGGCTACGAGCTCACCGATGTGAACACCCAGTGCTTCTCCCCAAGTGTTGAGCCTAGTCATGTCACCCCACACCTCACACCCACTGCCCACATAGGTCACTTCTGGCTTTGGAATGTGTGACCATACAGGGTTCTCTGGAATCAGGGCCCAGGGGTCTATGGGGTCCAATCCTGTGTTACAAAGAGCCCTCAACACAGCCGAAACTTAACTGGGGCATGATGCTAACCTTCCCCCCGAGTAATTTACAGGATGCAGAGGACACCAAGGAAGATCACAAATGTGACCAGGCCAGGGATGAATCCTGAGCTCACAGGGTGAGATCCCAGAGCCTAGTCTTGGGCACGTACCAAAGGCTGGCCTCATAACACCCAACTGGTGGACTGCAATTTGCCAACACATAAAGAACAGAGGATTAGTCTCAATGGAGGGAAAGTTCTGATGGAAACCCCACCCCTCCAACCCCAGCCTAAGTACTTTCACAGATGGTAGAGCAAATTACGCCTAGGAGGGGGTGAGAGATGAACGGAGGTACAGCTCACTGAGCTGAGACCCATGGGGCCATGGCCTAGTCCTCCCCTTCCTGAATGACTCAGAGATGTGGAGAGGAAGGAAGGAGGAGAGATCCATTTTTGCATACACCTACCTCTAACACTAGTACACTGGCTACAATCATTCACCCAGGCAGAGGAAGGCTTCACCATAATAAAGGCATGGAAAGAAGAAAGAAGAATTATCTGACAGCAGAGGAAAACTCCCATTGACCCAATTCTCTGCACAGACAATGCTGAAGGCGACGCTCCCCAACGAGAAAACAAAACTAAACAGAACAGAACTCAGAAAACTCAGTTTGATATCAGGGTACAAATTTCACTGATGCTACAGAAATTGCTTGCCTTTCTGTACACACACAACACTATATGAATGAGAAAAGAAGGAGACAACCCTATGGACAATGACAGTAACAACACAAACAAAATACCTAGGAGACCATCTAACCCACGACATACTAGACACGTAACTCAGAAAACGGGAGGAGAGACACATTGATGAAAGAAAATGAAGATGACACACACCCAACATGGAAAGATAGGTAGTGATCATGGACAGGAAATGTCTGTCTGTGCAAATTATTCCACACTCTTGAGGAAATCCAGAGAGTCAATCAATGTGATTCCTCTCAAAATACCCACAGATTTTCTCGCACAAGGACAACCAAGAATTCCCAAATGTGTCTGGAAATGCAAAATACCCTTGAGAGTGTCCATACATGCTTCAGCAAGAAGTACAGATTTCAGACAGCCAAGCTGCCTTATCTCCAACTAGAGTGCAAACCCACAGTCATCAAAACAGCATGGTATTGGCACACAAGATATCCACATATATGCAAGGAAGAGAACAGAGAGCTCTGGAGGAAAGCCAAGTTTGTCCGATTAAAAGATGTGAGAAAGTCCAATGGGGACAAGATAGATGACACAATGCATGGTCCTGGGGAACGTGGACTGCTCCATGCATAAGAATGACACTGGGTCCTTTCTCTTGCCACCAACAAGAGCATCACACCAAATCGATTACTGCAACATCACATCTGAAGTCAGGCCAGGCCTAGATGAAACCCACAGGCAGTATGTACCTGGACCTCAGCCTTAGAAGCATGTCTAATGAATTGGTCTCCTCAGGCAAGGGAAGCAGAAGCACAGGAAAGGCAGTTGGGGCTCCAGTCGACTGAAAAGTGATTTCGATGGCAAAGGCAAATAGTCCACATGACAAAAACGAAAAGGAGTGAACGTGAGAAAACATTGATGTGCAAATGATGAAATGACAAGGGGGATCATGAGGAGAGCAGACTGAGAAGTTGCAAAAGGCCAGCTTTCGATACAAAAAACGCTAACAGAAGCTGAAACCTAACAGAACATGTGTGTGTATATATGGGCCCCTGTAGGTGTTCTATATATTATATACCTAAATTATATATAATAACCATATTCTATATCAAGAATTTATTATATAGAATACATTTAGGATACATATTACATATATTAAGGGCAATATGTATAATATATATATTATGTATAATAAATTTTTGTACTTAATACCAATATAATACATACAAATGTTGAATCATACATAGACATACAAATACACGTGATCTCACATGCACACACAAGCATAAACAGCAAGATCACAGGAGAGAATTGAGTAGAAGTCACAGACTTTTCCCAAGTCCATCTGTAGGTGAGAACCAAATCACAATATCCATTCATTCTGGAGGGGTAGGGATATCCAAAAGCATATGTGACCTGCAGGCAAGAATGCCGGGAGGCAATGCACGGGTAACCCACCACTGAGACCATGAGGACACATATGGACGTGTTTCTATCTGCAACAGGAGAACCTGGAAGGATTTATGCCAGACGGGTCAATACCTGTCATTCCTTGACATCAGCCCTCGCTCAGCAGGACAGGGATGTAGGGCAGAGGACGAGTGACACTCCCCAGACCCAAGAGAAGTCCCAAGCCTGTTTCAGCTAGATTACATGTTAGGCCAGCCCCTGAGACAAACCTTCCTTCGTTCTGTGTTCACCTTTGCTCCATGTGATACAAGCCCTCCATATGATACCAGTCTACTGCTTTGACAGGCACTGTAGGTGCTTCTAAGCCTATTCGCCAAATGCCTTCCATAGGAATTCAATGCCAATATGAGTGCCACTTTGCAGATGAGGAGATTTGGGAGGAGGGACCCATGCATTGTACAGGACCACATCCCTAATGACATGGATAAGGGCAGCCTGTTCTGAAAGCAGTATGTCCATGGAGCCAGGGCCATTGCTCTTCCCATGTCGTGTTTGTGTCAGTGTTCTGGACCAGGGACCCCAGGAAGTTACCTAACTTCCCTGGCAATAGAGCCCAACAGAAACTAGAACCTAGGGAATGAAGCATCGACATCCTAGAGGAGCCCACTCCCCAGCTCACATGGCTGTAATCATGGTTCTACTATATCCCCGTGTGCTGGGGCTGTGACCTCAGGAAATGTCACAATCAGGGTGAGCCTCCAGGACTGTTACCGTAGGGTCAGGTCTCATGAAAGTTGCCTTGGGCCATTGTCCGGGAGGAAGCCAAGCAAGCCTGGGAGCTCCAGGCTAGTCCACCAAGCTGATGTCACTCTGGTTGCAATCTTTCCCTTGCCTTGTCGGGAGGAATGATATTGGGAGTCAGTGTTCCTGTCCTGTGGGGTGGTTCTCCTTCAAGAATGGGCAGGCCCATGAGGGGTGTGAAGCCTGTTGGGCCAGACACATCTAAAGCCATGTCAACAGCTGGTTGGTCCACATGGAGTGAACCCAGGCAGCACCTTACCCAGATGTATATGCCAAAAACTCTAGTTGAGTCTCTTTCATCAAAAGTGGATATGTGAGCCGACCTAGGTCTGTGCCTGACCTTGGAACAGAAGGTCGAGTGGGCAAAAGAAGCAATGATAATGACTGTGTGTGTCCCTGATCACTCTGGTCTTGATGGGCCCTTCTACTGGTCACTGTCATGGTAGAGCCCCATGTTGGATATCAGTGAGGAACTCAATGATGTGAACACACAATGGCTGCTCCCGAGTGTTGGGCAGACTCACGCCAACGTGCACCCCACCCCCACTGCCCACAAGGGCCATCACTGGTTCCGTAATGTGTGGTCCTGGAGGGTTCTCTGTAACCAGGGCCCAAGGATCTATGGGGAAAAATTGTGGGTTATGAAGAGATAGTAGCCCAGATGGATCTGTCATAGAGCATCATGCTAAGCTTCCTCACGAGTTAGCTATAGGATCCAGAGCACATAAAGGAAGAGCAAAAGGTGAGGAGGCCAGGGATGAATCCTGTTACCACAGGGTGAGATCCCAGAGCCTGGTCTTGGGCACATACCAAAGGCTGGCCTCAGACCATGAAACTGGTGTCAACACATAACAAACAGAGGATTAGTCTCAATGGTGGAAAAAGTCTGATGGAAACCCCAATCCCTCAACACCAGCCACAGAGGTTTCACAGATTGTAGAGCAAATTAGGCCTGGGGTGAGGGGCAGACGAAGAGAGGTACAGCTCATCTATCTGAAGTCCATGGGGCCATGGCCTAGTACTCACCTTCCTGGATGACTCAGAGAGATGGGGAGGGAGGAAGGAGGAGACAGGCAGTTATTGCATACACCTTCCTCTAACACTGGTACGCTCACTACAATCATTCACCCAAGCAGAGGAAGACTTCACACTAATAAAGACACGGAAAGAAGAAAGAAGAATTATCCGACAACAGAGAAAAGTCTCCAATTGACCTGATTCTCTGCACAGAGGATGCTGACAGTGACCCTCCCTCAAGAGAAAACAAAACAAAACAGAATAGAACTCAAGAAACTCAGTTCAATAGCAGGGTACAAACTTCACTGATGCTGCAGAAATTGCTTGAATTTCTGTACACACACAACACAATCTGAATGAGAAAGGTAGGAGCAACCACGTGAACAATGATGGTAACAACACAAAGATAATGCCTAGGAGACCATCTAACCACGACCTACAAGACATGTACTCAGAAAACTGGATGAGAGACAAATTGATGAAAGAAAATGAAGATGACATATGCCCAACATGGAATGAGGGGTAGTGCACATGGACTGGAAGAGCCTGACTTGTGCAAATGATTCCACACTCTTGAGGAAATCCAGAGAGTCAATGCCATTCCTTTCAAAATGCCCACGGACTGTCTCAGACAAGAATAACCAAGAAGTCCCATATCTGCCTGGAAACGCAAAAGGCCCTTGAGAGAGTCCATACACTCTTCAGCAAGAAGTGCCGATTTCAGACAGCCAAGCACCTGATCTCCAGCTAGACTGAAAACCTACCATCATCAAGACAGCATGGTACTGGCACACAAGACATCCACATAGATGTAAGTAAGAGAACAGAGAGTCCTGAAAGAAAGAGAGCTTGTCCAAAAGAAGGAGGTGGGAAAGTCCCATGGAAACGAGATAGCCTGGGCAAAGCATGGTCCTAGGGAACCTGGACCACTCCATGCCGAAGAATCACAATGGATTCCTTCTTTGTGCCACCAACAACAAGAACCTCACAGCAAATCGACTACTGCAATGTCAAATTTGAAGTCAGGCCAGGCCTAGAGAAACCCATAGGCAGTACACTCTTGGACCTCAGCCTTAGAACATGTCTAGTGGATCAGTGTCATCAGGAAAGGGAAACAGAAGAATAAGAAAGGCAGTTGGGGCTCCAGTCAACAAAAAGTGATTTCAATGGCAAAGGTAAATCATGTGCACGATTAAAAGGCAATGGAACGAACGTGAGAAAACATTGATTTGCTATCGATCAAAGTGATGAGAGAGATGATCTGGAAAGCAGACTGAGAAGTCATGAAAGGCAAAACTTCAAGACACAAAAACCCTAACCAAAGCTGAACTCTAACAGTGTGTGTGTATATATGTGCACCTGTAGGTGTTCTTTATATAATATACCTAGATTATATATAATAAACATATTGTATATGAAGAAATTATTATATAGAATAAGTGTAACATACATAATATATATGAAGGGCAGTATGTATAATATATATATAATATATATCATATATTTTTCTACTTAATACCCATATAATACAAATGTATAATGAATCATACATAGAGATACAAATACGTGTGCGTTCACACACACATATATGCATAAACCACAAGTTCACAGGAGAGAACTGAGTAGAAGTCATAGACTTTTCCCAAGTCCTTCTGTAGGTGAGGACCAAATCACAGTTTCCATTCATTCTGGAGGGATGGGGATATCCAAAAGGATATGTGACAGGGAGGCAAGAATGCTTGGAGCCAATGTATGTGCAACCCATCCATGAGACAAAGAGGACACATGTGGACGTGAATCTACCTACAACAGGAGGACCTGGGAGGTTGTAAGCCAGAGGGGTTGATGTCTGTCATTCCTTGATGTTCAGCCCTCACTTGACAGGACAGGGATATAGGCCAGAGGATGAGTGACACTCCCCAGATACCAGAGCAGTCCCAAGCATGTTTCAGCTGGATTTTGTGCTAGGCCAGCCCCTGAGAAAATCCTTCCTTGGTTCAGTGTGAACCTGTGCTCCATGTGATACCAGCCCTCCATGTGATATCAGCCTGCAGGTTTGACAGGCACTGTAGGTGCTTCTAGGCCTATCCACATAATGCCTCCCCTAGGAGGTTGATGCAAAAATGAGTGCCACTTTCAAGATGGGGAGATTCGGGAGGAGTGGTCCATGGCTTCTACAGGGCCACGTCACTGATGACATGGAGGATGGAAGCCAGTTTTGAAAGCAGCTGTGTCCACAGAACTGGGGCCATGGCTCTTCCCATGTCATGTTTGTGTCAATGTTCTGGGCCAGGGACCCCAGGAAATGACCTAATTTCCCTGGCAATAGAGCCAAGAGAAAGTAGAACACGGGGAACGAGACATCAGCATCCTAAAGGAGGCCACTCCCCAGTTCACCTGGCTGTAAACATGGCTCTGTTGAGTCCCCATGTGCTGGTGCTGTGGCCTCAGGAAAAATCACGATGAGCGTGAGTCTCTAGTGCTCTTGATGTGGGTCTGGTCTCACATGAGTTGCTTTCAGCCAGTGTTTGGGAGGAACACAAAAACAAGCCTAGGAGCCCAGGCCTGTCCACCAACCTGATGACACCCTGCTAGCCACCTGTCCTTGCCTTTTGTGTTGAATAATATTGGACATGGGTGATGCTGTCCTGTGGAATGGGTCTTCTTTCAGAATGGGACAGCTCATGAGTGGTAAAAACCCAGTGGACCAGACACATACACAGCCATGTATCAAGCTGGAAGTACCATATGAAGTGAGCACAGGCTGAGCCTTTAACCCGAGGTTTATGCCTAAAGATCTAGGTGGTTCTCTTTCGTCCCATGTGGATATGTACTCCAACCAAGTTCTGTGCCTGGCCTCAGAGCAGAAGGTCGAGTGTGCAGAAGAAGCAATGATAATGTCCAGGAGAGGCCCGGATCCATCCAGGCTTTGCAGGCCCTTCTCCTGTTCACTGTCATGGTAGAACTCCATGTTGGACGTTAGTGAGGAGCTCATGTGGACACCAAATGCCTCTCCCCCAGTGTTGGGCTGAGTCAGCCAACACACCCCCCACCCCCACCCCCACTGCCCACAAAGGCCAGTGGTGGCTCCGGAATGTGTGACCATGGACAGTTCTCTCTAACCAGGTCCCAGGGGTCTACCAGACCCAATCCTCGGTTATGAAGAAACAGCAGCACAGCCAGATCTGATATTGAGCATCATGCTAAGCTTCCCAAGGAGTCAGCTACAGGACCAGGAGCACGTGAAGGAAGAGCACAAAGTGAGCAGGATGATGATGAATCCTATCTCACCGCATGGTGAGATCCCAGAGCTTGGTCTTGGGCATGTACTGAAAGCTGACCTCAGACTACCAAACTGGTGGACTGCAATTTGCCAACACATAATGAATGGAGGATTGGTTGCAATGGAGTGAAAGGTCTGATGGAAATCCCACCTCCCCAACCCAAGCAAAAGAAGTTTCACAGATGGTAGAGCAAATTATGCCCAGCAGAGAGTGGGAGACCGACAGAGGAACAGTTCAACAAGATGAGGCCCATGGGGCCATGGCTTAGTCCTTCCCTTCATGGATGACTCAGAGAGATGGAGAAGGAGGAAGGAAGAGATGGCCAGCTATTGCATACACATACTCTAAAACTTGTATGCTGGCTACACTCATTTATCCAGGCAATGGAATGCTTCACCATAATAAAGCCATGGAAAGAAGAAAGACGAATTTTCCAACAGTATAGGAAAGACAACAATTGACCTGGTTCTCTGAACAGAAAATACTGATGGTGACCCAACTCCAAGAGAAAACAAAACAAAATAGAACTCAGGAAACTCAATTCATTATCAGGGTAAAACTTCACTGACACTACTGAAATTGCTTGAATTTATGTACACAAACAGCACTACCTGAATGAGAAAGGAAGGAGACAACCTCGTGGAAAATTACAGTAAGAGCACAAAGAAAGTGCCGAGGCGACCATCTAACCCATGACGGACAAGACACCTCACTGAGAAAATGGGACGAGAGACACAATGATGAAAGAAAATGAAGACGCACACTCCCAGCATGGAAAGATAGGTAGTGCTCATGACCGAAAGTGTCATCTTGTGCAAATGATTCCACACTCTCGAGGAGATCCAGAGAATTGATGCCATTCCATTCAAAATACCTATGGATTGTCTCAGACAAGGAAAACCAAGAATTCCCAAATGTGTCTGGAAACACAAAAGATCCTCGAGAGTGTCCATACACTCTTCAGCACAAAGTTCAGACTTCAGACATCCAAGCTGCCTAATCTGCAACTTGACGGCAAACCTACCATCATCAATACAGCATGGAATTGGCACACAAGACATCCACATAGACGCAAGGAAGAGAACTGAGAGTCCCAAAAGAAAGTGAAGCTTGTCCCATCAGAGGAGATGAGAAAGTCCGATAGAGACAAGATAGCGTGTACAATGCATCGTCCTGGGGAAACTGGACCATTCCATATGTAAGAATCAAACTGGCTTCCTTTCTCATGGCACCAAAACATGACCCTCTCACCATATGAACTATCACAATGTCAAATCTGGAGTCAGGCCAGGCCCACAAGAAACCCACAGGCTTGTGGGACCTCAGCCTTAGAAGCATGTCTAATGGATCAGTCTCCTCAGGAAAGGGAACTGAAGCACAATAAAGGCAGTTGGGGCTCCAGTCATTGGGAAAGGGATTTTGATGGCAGAAACAAAGTGCACGACGAAAAGGCAGTGGAGCAAACGCATGAGAAAACATTGATTTTTAAATGACGAAACTGATGAGGGGCATCATCTGGAGAGCAGACCAAGAACTCGCAAAACGCAAGGCTTTGAGACACAAGAACCCTAAACGAAGCTGAACCCTAATAGTGTGTGTGTGTGTGTGTGTGTGTATGTATGTGCATGTGTAGGTATTCTATACATAATATACCTAAATTATATATAATAAACATATGCTATATCAATAATTTATTACATAGAACAAGTTTAGGATACATAATATCTATGTAAAAGGCAATATGTATAATATATATATTATGTATCATATATTTTTCTTCTTAATACCTATATAATACATACGTATAATGAATCATATGTAGAGATAAAAACACGCATGTGCTTACATGCACATACACACATAAACCACAAAATCACAAGAGAGAACTGAGTAGAATTCACTGACTTTTCCCAAGTTCGTCTGTAGGCAAAGACCAAATCACAATGTACATTCATTCTGGAGGCATAGGAATATCCACAAGGGTATGTGACCTGGAGGCATGAATACTGGGAGCCAATGCATGGGCAATCCACCCCAGAGATGAAGGAGACACGTATGGACGTGAATCTAACTCCAACAGGAGGACCTGGAAGGTTGTATGCCAGAGGGGTTGATGTCTGTCGTTCCTTGATATTCAGCCCTCACTTGGCAGGACGGTTATATAGGCTAGAGGACAACTGCCACACTGCACAGCCCAGAGCAGATACAAGCCTGTTTCAGCTGGATTATGTGCTAGAGTATCCCCTGTGACAATCCTTCTTTGTTCAGTGTGCACCTGTGTTCCATGTGATACCAACACTCAATATGATACTAGCCTACATGTTTCATAGGCACTGTAGGTGTTTCTAGGTATATCTGCCTAAAGCTTTCCCTAGGAGGTCGAAGCCAAAAAGAGTGCCACATTGAAGATGGGGTGATTGGGGAGGAGAGTCCCATTGTTTGTACAGATCCAGATCCCTGATGACATGGAGAAGAGCAGCCGGTTTTGAAAGCAGCTCTGTCCACAGAGCTGGGGCCATGGCTCTTCCCATGTCATGTTGGTGTCACGGTTCTAGGCCCAGAACACCAGGAAGTAACTTAACTTCCCTAGCAATAGAGCCCAACAGAAACTGGGCTCTGGGAAACAAGACATTGACATCCAAGAGGAGCCACTCCCCAGCTCATGTGGCTGTAATCATGGTTCCGCTGTGTCCCCATTTCCTGGGACTGTGGCCTCAGGAAACTTCACAATCATCATGAGCCTCCAGGGCTGTTGATGTTGGGTTAGGTCCCAAGTGAGTTGCCTCAGGTCATTGTCCAGAGGAACCCAAAGACAAGCCTGGGAAACCCAGGTCAATCCACCAACCAGATGTCACACTGGTAGCAATCTGTCCCTTGCCGTGTTGGGTGAAGTGATATTGTGGTTCAGTGTTCCTGTCCTGTGGGGTGGGTCTGCCTCCAGAATGGGCATGTTCATGGGCGGTGGGAAGCCCATTGGGCTGGACACATACAAGCTGGCTGGTCCACATGGAGTAAGCCCAGGCAGTTCCTATAAAACAAGGATTATGCCAAAATTTCTAGGTGGTATTCTTTGGTCTCGGGTGGATATGTGACCCGACATAGGTCTGTGCCTTACCTGGGAACAGAAGGTTGAGAAAGCAGAAAAAGCAATGATACTGGCCAGGTGGGGTCCTGATTTCTCTGGTCTTGGCGGGCCCTTCTGCTGGTCACTGTCATGGTAGAAACAACGTTGGAGATGGGTGAGGAGCTCACCATTGTGTACACACAAATCCTCTGCCCGACTGTTGGGCTGAGTCACGCCAGTGTGCTCCCCACCCCCACTGTCCACAAAGGCTAGTGCCGGCTGCAGAATGTGTGATGATGTAGGGTTCTCTGTAACCACAATGCAGGGGTTCTTCGGTGCCCAATCCTGGTTTAGGAAGAGATCACAGCACAGTCACATCTGACATGGAGCAGCATGCTAAGCTTTGCTGCAAGTCCGGTACAGGCACCGGAGCACCGAAGGAAGAGCACAAAGTGAGCAGGATGGCGATGAATCCTGTCACCACATGGTGAGATCCCAGAGCTTGGTCTTGGGCATGTACCAAAAGCTGACCTCAGACCACCCAACTAGTGGACTGCAATTTGCCAACACAAAATGAACAGAGAATTGGTCACAATGGAGTGAAAGGTCTGATAGAAATCCCACCTCCCCAACCCAAGCAAAAGAAGTTTCACAGATGGTAGAGGAAATTATGCCCAGGAGAGAGTGGGAGACCGACAGAGGAGCAGCTCAACAAGATGAGGCCCATTGGGCCATCGTCTAGTCCTCACCCTCCTGGATGAATCAGAGAGATGGAGAAGGACAAAGGAGGAGCTGGACAGTTGTTGCATACACCTATCTCTAACACTGGTATGCTGCCTACATTCATTCACCCAGGCAGAGGAATGCTTCACCATAATAAACTCTTGGAAAGAAGAAAGAAGAATTTTCCAACAGCAGAGGACACATCCCAATTAACCTGATTCTCTGCACAGAAGATGCTTACGGTGACCGTCCCCCAACAGAAAAATAACCAAAACAGAACAGAACTCAGAAAACTCATTTCAATAGCAGGGTACAATCTTCACTGACACTACAGAAACTGCTTGAATTTCTGTACACAAACAACACTATCAGAATGAGAAAGGGAGGAGACAACGTCGTAAACAATGATGGTAACAACAGAAAGAAAATGCTTAGGAGACCATCTAACCCACGACCTACAAGGCACGTACCTCAGAAAATGGGATGATAGAGACATTGATGAAAGAGGATGTAGACAACACATACCCAACATGGAATGATACTTAGTGCTTATGGACCGGAAGAGTCCGTGTTGTTCAGATGATTCCACACTCACGAGAAAATCCACAGAGTCTATGCCATTCCTATCAACATACCCACAGATTGCTTCAGACAAGGACAACTGAGAATTCTTAAATGTGTCTGGAAATGCAAAACACCCTCGAGAGTGTCCATACACTCTTCAGCAAGAAGTGCAGATTTCAGACACCAGGCTGCCTGATCTACAACTAGACAGACTGCAAACCTACCATCATCAAGACAGCATGGTACTGGCACACAAGACATCCATGTAGATGCAGGGAAGAGAAGGGAGACCCTGAAAGAAACCCAATATAGTCCTATCAATGAAGGAGAGAAAGTCTGATGGGGAAAAGGATAGCCTGCACAGTGCATGGTCCTGAAGAACCTGGACAGTTCCATGCCTAAGAATCACACCGGATTCCTTCCTTCTGCCACCAACAACAAGAACCTCACACAAAATTGACTACTGCAATTTCAAACCTGAAGTCAGGCCAGGCCTAGAAGAAACCTGTAGACAGTACAGTATTCTGGGACCACAGACAGTATTCTGGGACCTGTAGACAGTACAGTATTCTGGGACCTCAGACAGTATTCTGGGACCTCAGATATAGAAGCATGTCTATGGATCAGTCTCCTCAGGCAAGGGAAACAAAATCACAATAAAGGCAGTTGGGGCTTCAGTCGACTGAAAACAGATTTCGATGACAAAGTCAAAGCATCTGCATGACGAAAATGCAGAAGATCCACGTGACAAAATATTGATTTGCAAACAAGGAACCTGACGAGGAGGATCATCTGAAGAGCAGACTGAGAAGTCCCAAAATGCAAGCCTTCGAAACACAAAAACCCTAAACGAAGCTGAACCCTAAGAGTGTGTGTGTGTTTATGCATGTGTACCTGTAGGTATTCTATAAATAATGTACCATAATTATATATAATAAACATATTCTATATCAAGAATTTATTAAAAAGAATAAATTTAGATTACACTATATATTAAAGGCAATATACATCCTATATATTATTTATCATACATTTTCTACTTAAAAGCTATATAATACATACATATACTGAATCATACATAGAGATACAAATACTCGTGTGCTTACGTGCACATATACACCTAAACCACAAGATCACAGGAGAGAATTGAGTAGAATTCACTGACTTTTCACAAGTTTGTCTGTAGGCGAGGACAAAATCAAAGTGTACATTCATTCAGGAGGCGTCAGGATATCCACAAGGATACGTGACCTTGATCATGAATACTGGGAGCCAATGCATGGGCAACCAACCCTGAGATCAAGAGGACACATATTGACATGAATCTACCTCCAACAGGAGGACCTGGAAGGTTGTATGCCAAAGGGATCGATGTCTGTCATTCCTTGATGTTCAGCCCTCACTTGGCAGAATGCTGATGTAGGCCAGAGAACGAGTGACACTCCCCAGATCCCAGAGCAGACTGAAGCCAGTTTCAGCTGGATTAGGTCCTAGGCCAGCCCTTGAGACAATCCTTCCTTTGTTCAGTGTGCAGCTGTGGTCCGTGTGATACCAGCCTTCCATGTGATACCAGCCTATAGTTTTGACAGGCACTGTAGGTGCTAATAGGCCTGTCCACCTATTGTCTTCCCTATGAAGTTGATGCCAGATTGAGCACCACTTTGAATATGGGGATATTCGCGAAGAGAAGCCCATGGTTTTTCTGGGCCACATCCCTGGTGACATGGAGGAGAGCAGCTGGTTTTGAAAGCCGCTCTGTCCACAGAGCCAGGGCCATGGCTCTTCCCATTCATGTTTGTGTCACTCTTCTGGGTCTGGGACCCCAGGAGGTAATCTAACTTCCAATGCAATAGAGCTCAACAGTAGCTGGAACCTGGGGAATGAGGCATCAACATCCTAGAGGAGGTTGCTCACCAGGTCACCTGGCAGTAATCATGGCTCTGCTGTACCCACATGTGCTGAGGCTGTGGCCTCAGAAAACGTCACAATTAGGGTGAACCTCCAGGGCTGTTGATATTGGGTCAAGTCTCACGTGAATTGCCTTCGGCTATTTTCTGGGAGGAACACAAAAACAAACCTGGGAGCCCCAGGCCAGTCCACCAACATGATGCCAGCCTGGTAGAAATTTGTCCCTTGCATCTTTTGTGGAGTGATATTGAGCATGGGTGTTCCTTTCCTGTGGGCTGGTTCTGCCTACAGAATGGGCAGGCTCATGAGGGGTGAAAAGCCCAGTGGCTCTACACATTCACAGTCATGTCCCACACTGGCTGATCCACATGATGCGAGCCCAGCTGCACCTTTAACCCGAGGTTTATGCCAAAACCTCTAAGTGGTACTATTTTATCCGAGGTGGATATGTGAACTGACCTAGGGCTGCACCTGACATTGGAGCAGGATGTCATGTGGGCAGAAAAACAATGATAACGCTGGTTGGGACACTGATACCTCTGGGATTGGTGGGCCCTTCTGCTTGTCACACTCATGGTAGATTCCCATGTTGGAGACCGGCAAGGAGCTCACGGAGGTAGACACCCAATGCCTCTCCCCCAGTGTTGGGGTGAGTCACTCCAAAGTGAACCCCATTGCCACTCCCCACAAAGAATAGTGCTGGCTCTGGAATGTATGGCCATGGAGGGTTCTCTATAACAAAAGACCAAGTATCTATGTGGCCCAACCCTTGGTTATGAAGAGACCACAGCACAGCCAGATCTGTCATTAAGCATCATGCTAAGCTTCCCAGAGAGGCAACTACAGGGCTCAGAGCAAACAAAGGAAGAGCACAAAGGTGAGCAGGCCAGGGTTGTATCCTGACCCCACAGGGTGAGATCCCAGAGCCTTGTCTTGGGCATGTACCAAGGCTGAACTCAGACCACTTGTCTGGTGGACTGCAATTTGCCAATACATAACAAACAGAAGATTGATCTCAATGGAGGGAAAGGTCTGAGGGAACCCACACACCTCCAACCCTGGCCACAGAAGTTTCAAAGATGGTGGAGCCAATTACGCCCAAGAAGGATGGGCAGATGGACAGAGATACAGCTTATGGAGCTGAGTACAAAGGGGCCATGTTCTGGTCCTCCCCTTCTTGGATGACTCAGAGAGATGGAGAGGGAGTAAGGAGGAGATGGCTAGTATTGCATACACCTACCTCTAACACTGGTAGGCTGGATACATTCATTCACTGACTCAGAGGAAGGCTTCGTGATAATAAAGGCATGGAAAGAAGAAAGAAGAGTTTTCCGACAGCACAGGAAAGACCCCAATTGACCCAATTCTCTGCACAGACAATGCTGATGGCAACCGTCCCCCAAGAAAAAACAAAAACAAACCAAACAGAACTCAGGAAACTCAGTTTGATAGCAGGGTACAAAACTTCAATGATGCTACAGAAATTGCTTGAATTTCTGTACACACACAACACTATACAAGTGAGAAAGGAAGGAGGCAACCCCATGGACAATGATGGTAAGAGCACAAAGAAAATGCCTAGGAGACCACCTAACCCATGAGCTACAAGACACGTTACTCAGAAATTGGGACGAGAGACACACTGATGAAAGAAAATGAAGACAACACACGACCAACATGGAATGATAGGTAGTGCTCATGGACTGTAACTATCAGTTTTGTACAAATGATTCCACACTTACAAGGAAATCCAGAGAATGGGTGCCATTGCTCTCAAAATACCCACAGATTGTGTCAGATAAGGACAACCAAGAGGTCCCAAATGTGTCTGGAAACACAAAACACCCTCGAGAGTGTCCATACTCCCTTCAGCAAGAAGTGTAGATTTCAGACACCCAAGCTGCCTCATCTCAAATTAGACTGCAAACCTACCATCATCAAGACGGCATGGTATTGGCACACAATACATCCACATAGATGCAAGGAAGAGAACAGAGAGCCCCGAAAGAAAGCCAGGCTTGTCTGGTCAAAGGAGGTGAGAAAGCCCTATGGGGACAAGATAGCCTGTACAAGGCATGGTCCTGGGAACATGGACCACTCCATACCTAAGAATTACACTGGATTCCTTCTCGTGCCACCAACAATGGCATGACAAACCACAAAAACAACCGCATGACAAATCGACTACTGTACTGTCAATCTGTACTCAGACCATGCCTAGAAGAAACCCATAGGCAGTACATTCTTGCACCACCACCTAAGAAGCATGTGTAATGGATCAGTCACCTCAGGCAAGGGAATGAGAAGCACAATAGAGGCACTTGGTGCTCCAGTCGACTGAAAAAGGATTTTGACGGCAAAGGCAAAGTGTCCACCTGACCAAAAGGTAGCAGAGTGAACGTGAGAAAACTTTGATTTGCCAACAATGAAACTGACGAGGGGGATCATGTGGCGAGCAGACCGAGAAGTCGCAAAAGGCAAGCCTTTGAGACACAAAAACCCTAACCAAAGCTGAACACTAACAGTGTGTGGGTGTGTATATATGTGCACCTGTAGGTGTTCTATGTATAATATACATAGATTATATATAAAAACATATTCTATATCAAGAATTTATTATATAGAATACGTTTAGGATATAATATATATATATATTAAGGACAATATGTATAATATATATTATGTGTCATAAATTTATCTACTTAATACCTATATAATACATACATATAATGAATCATACATAGAGATACAAATATGCATGTGGTCTCACTCACACGTGCATAAACCACAAGATCACAGGAGAGAACTGAATAGAAGTCACTGACTTCTTCCAAGTCTGTCTGCAGGGGAGGACGAAATCACAATGTCCATTCAGTCTGGAGGGGTGGGAATATCCACAAGGTTATGTGACCTAGAGGCAAGACTGCTGGGAGCTAGTGCATGTGGAACCCACACCAGGGACAAATGGGACTCATGTGGACGTGAATCTACCTGCAACAGGAGGACCTGGAAGGTTATGTGCCCGAGGGTTCGATGTCTGTAGTTTCTTGACGTTCAGCCCTCACTCGGCAATATGGGGATGTAGGCCTGAGAACGAGTGACAATCCCCAGATCACAGACCAGTCACAAGCCGGTTTCAGCTGGATTCTGTGCAAGGCCAGCCCCTGAGACAATCCTTCCTTGGGTCAGTGTGCACCTGTGCTCCATGTGATACCAGCCCTCCCTATGATACCAGCCTACAGGTTTAGCAGGAACTGTAAGTGCTTCTATGCCTATTTACCTAATGGCTTCCCTAGAGGGTTGATGCAATAATGAGTGCCACTTTTCAGATGGGGAGTTTCGGGACGAGATGCCCATGGTTTGTACAGGGACACTTCCCTGATGACATGGAGGAGAGCAGCCCGTTCTGAAAGTAGCTGTGTCAACAGATCCAGGTCCACAGCTCTTCCATATCATGTTTGTATCACAGTTCTGGAGCAGGGACCCCCGGAAGTGACCTAACTTCCCTCAAAATAGAGCCCAACACAAACTAGAGCCTGAGAAATGAGGCATCAACATCCTAGAGGAGCCCACTCACCAGCTCATGTGGCTGTAATCATGGCTCTGCTATGTCCCCATGTGCAGTGGCTGTGGTCTTAGGAAACTTATCAATCAGGCTGAGCTTCCAGGGTGTTGACCTTTGGTCAGGTCTCACGTGAGTTGCCTTGGGCCATTGTTTGGGAGGAACCCAATGACACCCCAGGTGCCCCAGGCCATCCCCCAACCTGATGCCACACCGGTAGCAATCTGCCCCTTGCCTTGTTGTGTGGAGTGATACTGGGGGTAGGTGTTTCTGTCCTGTGGTATTGGTCTGCCTCCAGAATGGGCAGGTTTATGCAGGGTGAGAAGCCTGGTGGACAGACACATCCACAGCCATGTCCCAAGTTAGCTGGTCCACATGAAGTGAGCCCAGGCTGCGCCTTTAACCCGAGCTTTATGCCAAAACTCTAGGTGGTTCTCTTTTGTCCCAGGTGGATATATGATACTAACTACATCTGCTATGACCTGGGAGCAGAAGGTCGAGCAGGCAGAAGAAGCAATGATAAAGGCCGGTTGGGGTTCTATTCCTCCAGTCTTGGCCGGCCCTTCTGCTGGTCACTGTCATGGTAGAGGCCTATGCTAGAGATCAGCGAGGAGCTCACAGATGTGGACACCCAATGCCTCTTCCCGAATGTTGGGCCAATTCACACCAATGTGCACCCCACCACCACTGCCCACCAGGTCCAGCACAGGTTCCGGAATGTGTGGCCATGGAGGGTTCTATGTAACCAGGGGCCAGGGGTCTATGGAACCCAATTTTGTGTTATGAAAAGACCATAGCACTGCCGGATATTACATGGAGCATCATGCTAATCTTCCCCCTGAGTCAGGTACAGGACACTTAGCACAACAAGGAAGAGCACAAAGATGAGCAGGCCAGGGATGAATCCTAACCATACAGGGTGCTGTCCCAGAGCATGGTCTTGGGCATTTACCAAAGGCTGACCTCAGACCACGCATATGGTGGATTACAATTTGCCAACACATAAGGAAGAGAGGACTGGTCTCAATGGAGCAAAAGGTCTCATGGATATCCCACCTCCCCAACCCCAGGCACACAAGGTTCACAGATGGTAGAGCAAATTACACCTGGGAGGGAGGTGCAGACCAACAGAAATATAGATCACCCAGATGAAGGCCATGAGGTCATGGTCTAGTGTTCCTTTTCCTGGACGACTCAGAGAGATGGAGAGGGAGGAAGGAGGAGGTGACCTGTTATTGCATACACCTACGTCTAACACTGGTACTCTGGCTACATTCATATACCCAGGCAGAGGAAGCCTTCATCATAATAAAGGCATGGAAAGAAGAAAGAAAAATTATCTGACAGCAAAGGAAAGTCCAATTATCCTGATTCACTGCACAGAAAATGCTGAGGGTGACCCTCCTTCAAGAGAAAACAAAGCGAACCAGAACAGAACTCAGGAAACTCAGTTCGATAGCAGGGTACAAACTTCACTAGCACAAAAGAAAATGTTTGAATTTCTGTACACACACAACACTATCTGAATGAGAGAGGAAAGAGACAACCCCGATGACCATGATGGTAAGAACATAAAGAAAATGCCTGGGAGACCATCTAACACACAGCCTACAAGACACGTGTCAGAAAACGAGATGAGAGACACACTGAGGAAAGAAAATGAAGACGACACACATCCAACATGGAATGATAGGTAGTGCTCATAGACTGGAAGGGTCTGTCATGTGCAAATTATTCCACACTCACCAAGAAATCCAAAGAGTTGATGCCATTCCTCTCAAAATAGGCATGGATTGTCTCAGACAAGGACAACCAAGATTTCTTAAATGTGTCTGGAAATTGAAAAGAATGTTGAGAGTGTCCATACACACTTCAAAAAGAAATGCAGATTTCAGACACCCAAGCTGCCTGATCTCTAACTAGACTGCAAACCTACCATCATCAAGACAGCATTGTGTTGGCACACAACACATCCACATAGATGCAAGGCAGAGAACAGAGAGCCCCGAAAGAAAGAGAAGCTGTCCAATCAAAGGAGGTGAGAAAGTCCGATGGGGAGAATATAGCCTGCGCAATGCATAGTCCTGGGGAACCCGGACCACTCCATGCCAAAGAATCACACTGGATTCCTTTCTCATGCCATGAACAAAAAGAACCTCACATCAAAAAAAAAAAAAAAAAGAACTTCACACCAAATCAACTATAGCAATGTCAAATCTGAAGTCAGGCCATGCCTAGAAAGAACCATTAAGTAGTACATTCTTGGACCTCTACCTTAGAAACGTCTCATGGATCAGTCTTCTCAGGAAAGGGAAAAAGTAGTATAGCAAAGGCAGTTGGGGCTCCTATCGACTGGAAAGTTATGTCACGGCAAAGGCAAAGCATCTGCACGAGAAAAGAGGGTGGAGCAAACATGAGAAAACATTGATTTGCAAACGGTGATACTGACCATGGGAATCACCTGGAGAGCAGACCAAGAAGTCACAAAATGGAAGTCATCAATACACAAAAACTCTAATCGAAGCTGAACCTTAACAGTGTGTGAGTGTATATCTCTGCACCTATAAGTGTTCTATGTATAATATACCGAGATTATATATAATGAACATATTCTATATCAAGAATTATATAGAATAAGATTAGGATACATAATATATATATATATATATTAAGGACAATATGTATAATATATATATTATGTATCATAAATTTTTCTACTTAATACCTATATAATGCATACATATAATGAATCATACATAGAGATACAAACACACGTGCCTACAGGCACACACACACACATAAACCACAAGATCACAGGAGTGAACTGATTAGGAGTCACTGACATTTCCAAAGTCCGTCTGTAGAGGAGGACGAAATTACAATGTCTATTCACTCTGTAGGGGTGGGGATATCCACAAGGCTATGTGACTTGGAGGCAAGACTGCTGGGAGCCAATGCATGTGCAACCCACCCGGGAGACCAAGAGGACACATGTGGACGTGAATCTACCTTCAACAGGAGGACCTCGAAGGTTTTATGCCAGAAGGGTCGATGTCTGTAGTTTTTTGACTTTCAGCCATCACTTGGCAGGATGGAGATATAGGCCAGAGGACGAGTGACACTCCCCAGATCCCAGAGCAGTCCCAAGACTTTTCAGTGTGATTCTCTGCAGGGTAGACACTGAGACAATCCTTCTTTTGTTCAGTTTGCACTTGTGCTCCATGTGATACCAGCCCTCCTTTTGATACCAGCCTACAGGTTTGACAGGCACTGTAGGTGTGTCTAGGCCTATCTACCTAAAGCCTTCCCTAGGAAGTCGATGGCAAAATGAGCACCACTTTGCAGATGGGGAGATTCGGGAGGAGAGGTTCATGGTTTGTACAGGGCCACATCCCTGATGACATGGAGGAACACAGCCATTTCTGAAACCAGCTCTGTTCACAGAATCAGGGCCATAGCTCTTCCCATGTCTGGTTTGTGTCATTGTTCTGGGCCAAGGACCACAGGAGGTGACCTAAATTCCCTGGCAATTGATAGAAACAGAAACTGGAATCTGGGGAATGAGGCCTGGACATCCTATTGGAGCCCAATCCCCAGGTCACATGGCAGTAAACATGGATCTGCTTTGTCCCCATGTGCAGGGGTTGTGGTCTCAGGAAATGTCACAGTTGTGGTGAGCCTACAGGGCTGGTGACATTAGGTCAGGCCTCAGATGAGTTGTCTTGGGCCATTGTCCAGGAGGAACCCAAAGACAAGCCTGGGAGCCCCAAACCAGTCTACCACACTGATGCCACCCTGTTAGCAATCTGTCCCTTGCCTGGGTGTGTGGACTGATATTGTGGGTGTATGTTCCTGTCCTGTGGTGTGGGTCTCCAAACAAAACAGGCTGGCTCATGAGGGGTGAGAAGCCTGATGGGCCGGACACATTCACAGCAATGTCCCAAGCTGGCTGGTCCACATGGAACATGCCCAGGCAGTGCCTTTAAAGTGAGCTTTATGCCAAAAACTCTAGGTTGTTCTCTTGGGTCCCAGATGGATATGTGATCAGACATAGGTCTGTGCCTGACCTGAGAGCGGAAGGTCGAGTGGGTAGAAGAAGCTATGATAATTGCAGCATGTGTCCCTGATCCCTCTGGGCTTGGCAGGCCCTTATGCTGGCCACTGTTATGATAGAGCCCCACATTGGAAATTGGAGAGGAGCTCAATGATGTGGACACCCAATGCCTCCTCCTGAGTGCTGGACCAAGTCATGCCACACCCCACCCCACCCCCACTGTCCACAAGGGTCAGGGCTGGATCCAGAAGGTGTGACCACAGAGGATTCTCTATAACAGGTCCCAGGGTTCTACGAGGCCCAAACCAGGGCTATGAAGAGAGCTCAGCACAGCCGAATCTGACCTGGAGCATCATGCTAAGTTTCCTCCCGAATCATCTACTGTACCCAGACCACACCAAGGAAGAGCACAAAGGTTAGCAGGACAGGGATGAATCCTGACCCCACAGGATGAGTTCCCAGAGCCTGGTCTTGGGCACGTACTAAAGGGTGGCCTCTGACTACCCACTTGGTGGACTGCTATTTGCAAACACATAATGAACAGAGGATTGTTATCAATGGGTGGTAAGTTCTGAAGGAAGCACCCCACCCAAACCCCAGCCACAGAAGGTTGACAGATGGTAGAGCAAATTTCCCCCAGGAGGGTGGGGCAGACTAACAGCAGTACAGCTCACAGAACTGAGGCCCATGGGACCATGCACTATGCCTCCCCTTCCTGGGTGGCTCAGAGAGATGGAGAGGGAGGAAGGAGGAGACAGCCAGTTATTACATACACCTACCTCTAACACTAGTACACTGTCTATATTCATTCATCCAGGCAGAGGAGGGCTTTGCCATTATAACATCATGGAAAGAAGAAAGAAGAATTATCTGACAGCAGAGAAAAGACTCCAATTGTCCTGAATCTCTGCACAGAAAATGTTGAAGGTGACAATCTCCCAAGAGAAATCAAAATAAAACAGAACAGAACTGAGGAAACTCAGTTCGGTATAATGGTAAAACTTCATTGACGCTAAAGAAATTACTTGCCTTTCTGTATACACACAACACTATCCAAATGAGAAATGAAGGAAACAACCCTGTGGACAATGGCGGTAACAACACAAAAGAAAATGCCTAGGAGACCATCTAACTCACGACCTACAAGACTCGTAACTCAGAAAACGGGATGAGAGACATATTGATGAAAGACAATGAAGATGACACACACCCAAAATGGAATGATAGGTAGTGCTCATGGATCAGAAGAGTACGTCCTATGCAAAGGATTCCACACTCTCAAGGAAATCCAAGAGTCGAAGCCATTCCTCTCAAAATACCCATGGATTATCTCAGACAAGTACAACCAAGAATTACCAAATGTGTCTGGAAATACAAAAGACCCTCAAGAGTGTCCATACATGCTTCAGCAAGAAGTGCCGATTTCAGATGTCTAAGCTCCCTGATCTCCAACTAGACGACAAACCTACCATCAACAGAACAGCATGGTATTGACATACAAGTTATCCACATAAATGCAAGGAAGAGAATGGAGAGCTCCGAAGGAAAGCCAAGCTTGTGCAATCAAAGGAGGTGAGAAAGTTCGATAGGGACAATATACCCTGTTCCAATCGTGGTCCTGGAAAAACTGGACCACTCCATGCATAAGCATCACACCGATTCCTTTCTCGTGTAAACCAACAACAAGAACTTCACACCAAATCGACTACCACAATGTCAAATCTGAAGTCAGGCCAGGCCTAGAAGAAACCCATAGGCAGTACATTCTTGAACCTCAGCCTTAGAAGTATGTCTCTTAATCAGTCTCCTCACGAAAGAGAAACAGAAGCACAATAAAGGCAGTTGGGGCTCCAGTCGACTGAAAAGGATTTCAACAGCAAAGGCAAAGCGTCCCCACGACAAAAAGGCAGCAGAGTGAACGTGAGAAACCATTGATTTGCAAACGATGTAACAGACGAAGGGGATCAACTGGAGAGCAGACCGAGAAGTCGCAAAATGCAAGCCTTCGAGACACAAAAACCCTAACTGAAGCTGAACCCTAACAGTGTGTGTGTGTGTGTGTGTGTGTGTGTGTGTGTGTATGTGCACCTTTAGGTATTCTATACATAATGTATCTAGATTATATATAATAAACATACTCTATATCAATAATTTATTATATAAATAAGTTTAGGACAAATAATATATATATTAAAGGCAATATGTATAATATATATATTTCATATCATAAATTTTTCTACTTAATAGCTATATAATATAATGAATCATACATAGAGGTACAAACACATGTGCACTCACACGTATACACATGCATAAACCACAGGATCACAGGAGAGAATTGAGTAGAAGTCATAGACTTTTCCCAAGTCATTCTATAGGTGAGGACCAAATCACAATGTCCATTCATTCTGGAGGGGTGGGGATATACACAAGGATATGTGACCTAGAGGCAAGACTGCTGGGAGCCAAAGCATGGGCAACACACCATGGAGGCCAATAGGACAGATGTGAACATGAATCTACCTGCAACAGGAAGACTTCGAAGGTTGTATACCTGAGTGGTCGATGTCTGAATTTTCTTGACATTCAGCCCTCACTCGGCAGGATGGGGATGAAGGCCAGATGAGGAGTGACACTCTCCAGATCCCAGAGGAGTCCCAAGCCAGTTTCAGCTATATTCTGTGCGAGGCCAGCCTCTGAGACAATCCTTCCTTGGTTTAGTGTGCACCTGTGCTCCATGTGACACCAGCCTACAGTTTTGCCAGGCACTGTAGGTGATTCCAGGTTTATCCGTCTAATGCCTTCCTTTGAAGTCAATCCCAGAATGAGCACCATTTATCAGATGGAGATATTTAGGAATAAAGGACCATGATTTTTACAAGGCCACACCCCTGATGACATGAGGGAGAGCACCCGGTTCAGAAAGTTGCTATGTCCACAGAGCTGGGGCCATGGCTTTTCCCATGTCATGTTTGGGTCACTGTTCAGTGCCAGGGACCCCAGGAGATGACCTAACTTCCCTGGCAATAGAGCCCAACAGAAACTGGAACCTGGGGAACGAGACATTGACATCCTTGCCGAGCCCACTCCCCAGATCACATGGTTGTATACTTGGCTCTGCTGTGTCTCCATGTGCTGGTGCTGTGGTCTCAGGAAACGACACAATCAGGGTTGGTCTCCAAGGCTCTTGACGTTGGGTAAGGTCTCACGTGGGTGCCTTTGGCCATTGTCTGGGAGGAAAAAAAGACAAACCTGGAAGCCCCAGGCCAGTCCACTGCCCTGATCCCACCCAGTTAGCAATTTGTCCCATGCCTGGGTGTGTGTAGTGATATAGAGCATGGGATTTCCTGTCCTGTGGGTTGGCTCTGAATCCCGAATGGTCAGGCTCATTAGGGGTGAGAAGCTCAGTGGGCCAGACACTTCTAGGCCATATCCCAAGATGGCTAGTCAGGATGGAGCAAGCTCAGGCAGCAGATTTAACCCCATGTTTATGCCAAAAGCTCTAGGTGGCTCTCTTTTGTCCCGTGTGGATATGTGATCCTACCTGGGCCTGTGCCTGATGTGGGAGAAGAAGGTCGAGTGGGCAGAAGAAGCAATGATAATGGCTGGGTGGGTCCCTTATCCCTGCAGTCTTGGTGGACCTTTCTTCTTGTCACTGTCATCATAGAGCCCCACATTGGAGATCAGTGAGGAGCTCACCGATGTGGACACCCAATGCATATCCCTGAGTGTTGGGCTGAGTCACCCTACTCTGAACCCCACCCCCACTCCCCACAAGGGACTGTGCCAGCTCCAGAAAGTGTAGCCATGGATGGTTCTCTGTAACCAGGGATTGGGGGTCTTTGGGGCTAAATCCAGAGCTACAAAGAGATGTCAGCACATCCGGATCCGACTGGGAGCACCATGTTAATGTTTGCCCTGAGTTAGTAACAGGACCCAGAGCACACCAAGACAGAGCAAAGAGGTGATCAGGCAGGGTTTGGATCCTCAGGCACACAGGGTGTGAGCTCCCAGAGTCTGGTCTTGGGCTGGTATGAAAGGCTGAGCTCAAATTGACGGCCATTTGCCAACATATAATGATCAGAGGATTGCTTGCACTGGAGGGAAAATCTGATGTAACCCCCAACCTCCCAAACTCAGCCACAGAATGTTCACAGATGGTACAGCAAATTATGCCCTGGAGGGAGGGGCATACAAACAGAGGTACAGCTCACGGAGCTGAGGCCCATGGGACTATGGCTTAGTCCTCCCCCTCCTGGATGACTCAGAGAGTTGGGGAGGGAGGAAGGAACAGACGTCCAGTGATTGCATACACCTACCACTAACACTGGTATGCTGGCTACATTCATTCACCCAGGAAGAGGAATTCTTTGCCATAATAATGGCATAGAAAGAAGAAAGAAGAATTATTCGACAGCAGAAGAAATATTCCAATTGACCTGATTCTCTGTACAGAAAATGCTGAAGGCAACCCTCATCGAAGGAAAAAAAACACAAAATGAACAGAACTCAGGAAACTCAATTCGATAGCAGGTTAGAAACTTCACTGACACTAAAGAAATTGGTTGCCTTTCTGTGCACACACAACACTATCTGAATGAGAAAGGAAGGAGAAACCCTGCAGTCAATGACGTTATCAACACAAAGAAAATGCCTAGGAGACCATCTAACCCACGTACTACAATTCATGTAACTCAGAAATCAGCATGACACACACATTCATGACAGAAAATGAAGACACACACCCAACATGGAATGATAGGTATTGCTCATGGACTGGAAGGGTCCGTCTTGCACAAATGATTCCACACTCTATAGGAAAGCCAGAGAGTCGATGCCATTCTGCTCAAAATACCACAGATGTGTCAGGCAAGTATAAGCAAGAATGCCCAAATGTTTCTGGAAACACAAAATATCCTCAAGAGTGTCCATGCACACTTCAGCATGAAGTGCAGATTTCAGACGTCCCAAGTTGCCTGATTTCTAAATGGACTGAAAACCTACCATCATCAAGACAGCAAGGGATTGGCACACAAGATATCCACATAGATGCAATGAAGAGAATGGAGAGCCCCAAAAGAAAGCCAAGCTACTGTAGTCAAAGGAGGTGAGAATGTCCGATGGGGACAAGATAGCCAGTGCAATGAATGGTCCTGGGGAAACTGGACCACTCCTTGCATAAGCATGACATTATATTCAATTCTTGTGTCACCCACAACAAGAACCTCACATCAAATCGACTACCACAATGTCATATCTGTAGGCAGTCCAGGCCTAGAAGAATCCCATAGAAAGTACATTCCTGGACCTCAGCCTTAGAAGCATGTCTTTGAATCAGTCTCCTCTTGCAAGGGAAACAGAAGCACAATAAGGCAGTTGGAGCTCCAGGCAAAGCCTCTGTTGCAAATGATGAAACTGATGAAGGGGATCATCTGGTGAGCAGATGGAGAAGTCACAAAACGCAAGCCCTCGAGACACAAAAACCCAAACTGAAGCTGAACTTTAACAATGCGTGTGTTTGTATGTATGTGCACCTGTATGAATTCTATACATAATATACCAAGATTATACATAATAAACATATTCTATATCAAGAATTTATTGTATACAATAAGTTTAGGATACATAATATATATATTAAGGGCAATATATATTATATACATATTATGTGTCATAAATTTTTGTACGTAATACCCATATAGTACATTCATATAACGAATCATTTGTAGAGATACAAGTACACATGCACTCATGCACACACACACACGCATAAACCAAAAGATCACAGGAGAAAATTGAGTGGAAGTCAGAGACTTTTCCCAAGTTTGTCTGTAGGTGAGGACCAAATCACAATGTCCATTCATTCTAGACGGATGAGGTATCCACAATGATATGTGTCCTGGAGCCAAGCCTGCTGGGGGCGAATGCATGGGCCAACCAACCCAGAGACAAAGAGGAGACATGTGGTCATGAATCTACCTGAGACAGGAGTACTTGGAAGGTTGTATGCAAGAGGGGTCAATATCTCTATTTTCTTGATGTTCAGCCCTCGCTTGGCAGGACTGGAATGTAAGCCAGAGGACGTGTGACACTCCCCATATTCCAGAGTATTCCCAAGCTCTTTCAGCTGGATTCTGTGCTAGGCCCACCCTTGAGACAATCCTTCCTTGGTTCAGTGTGCACCAGTGCTCCATGTTATACCAGCCTTCCATGTGATACCAGCCTACAGGTTTCACAGGAACTGTAGGTGCTACTAGGTCTATCTGCATAATACTTTCGCTAGGAAGTCAATGCCAACATGAGCACCAATTTTCAGATGGAGAGATTCTGGAGGAGAGGCTCATGGTTTGTACAAGGCCACATCCCTGATGACATGGAAGAGAGCAGCTTGTTCCGAAAGCAGCTGTGTCCACAGAGCCAGGATCGTGGCTCTTCCCATATAATGTTTTTGTCACTGTTCAGGGCCTGAGATACCAGGAAGGACCTAAATTCCCTGGCGACAGAGCCAAATAGAAACTGGAACCTGGGGAATGAGGTATCAACATCCTAGAGGAGCACAGTCCCCAGCTCGTGTGGATGTAAACATGGTTCTGCTGTGTCCCCATGTCCTGGGGCTGTGACCTCAGCAAAAGTCACAATCAGAGTAAGCCTCCAGGGCTGTTGACATTCGGTCAGTTCTCATGTCAGTTGCCTTGGGCCATTTTCTGGGAGGAACACAAAGACATGCATTGGAGCATCAGACAAGTCCACCACCCTGATACCACCCTGGTGGAAATCTGTCCTTTTCTTCTTCTGTGGAATGCTATTGGGAGTGTGTGTTCCTGTCCTGTGGGGTGGTCTGCCTCCAGAATGGGCAGGCTCATGAGGGGTGAGAAGACCAGTGGGTTGGACACATCCACAGGCATGTCCCAAGCTGGTTGAACAGCATGGAGCGAGCCCAGGCAATGCCTATTACCTGAGGTTTTTGCCAAAAACTCTTTCATCCAGGTGGATATGTGATCTGACCTAGGTCTTCACCTGAGCTCAGAGCAGAAGGTCGAGTGGGTAGAAGGAGCAATGATAATGCCCAGATGGGACCCTAATTCCTCCTGTCTTGTCAGGCTTTTAGGCTCTTCACTGTCCTGGTAGAGCCCCACATTGGAGATTGGCAAGGAGCTCACCGATGTGGACACCCAATGCCTCTCCCAGACTGTTGGGCTGAGTCACGCCACACGCACTCTACCCCCATGGCCCACATGGGCCAGCACTGTCTCCGTAAACTGTGTCCCTGGAGGGTTCTCAGTAACCAGTGCCCAGGGTCTACGTGACCGAATCCTGGGCTACAAAGAGAACTCAGCACAGGCAGATCTGACCTGGAGTACCATGCAAAGCTACCCCAGGAGTCATCTACAGGACCTGGATCACACCAAGGAAGAGCACAAAGGTGAGCAGGCAAGGGATGAATCCAGACCCCACAGGGTGAGCTCCCAGACCCTAGACTTGAGCACATAACAAAGGCTGGCCTCAGACGACCCATCTGGTGGACTGAAATTTGTCAACATATGATGACCAGAGGATTGGTCTGACAGGAGGGAAAGGTCTGATGGAACCCCCCCCCCCCAGCCCCAGCCACAGAAGGTTCACAGATGGTAGAGCAAATTACGCCCAGGAGGGAGGGGCAGATGAACAGAAGTACAGCTCACCCAGCTGAGGCCCATGGGGCCATGGCCTAGCCCTCCCCTTCCCAGATGACTCAGAGAGATGGAGAGGTATTAAGGAGGACACAGCCAGTTATTGAATACACCTACCTCTAACACTGGTACTCTGGCTACAATCATTCAACCAGGCAGAGGAAGCCTTCGCCATAGTAACGGCCTGGAAATAAGAAAGGAGAATTATCCGCCAGCAAAGGAAAGACTCCAATTGACCCGATTCTCTGTACATAAAATCATGAAGGCTTCATTCTCCCAAGAGAAAACAAAACAAAACAGTACAGAATTAAGGAGACTCAGTTTGATAGCAGGGTACAAACTTCATTGATGCTACGAAATTACTTGCCCTTCACTACACACAAAACACTATCCAAATGAGAAAGGAAAGAGACAGCCCAGTGGACAATGACGATAACAACAAAAAGAAAATGCCTAGGAGACCATCTAACCAACGACCTACAAGACACGTAACTGAGAAACCGGGACAAGAGACACGTTGATGAAAGAATATGTATAAAACCCACACCCATCATGGAATGATAGGTAGTGCTCATGGACCAGAAGAGTCCGTCTTGTGCAAATGATTCCACACTCTTGAGGAAATCCAGAGAGTCAATCCCATTCCTGTCAAAATACCTATGGTTTGCCTCAGACGAGTACAACCAAGAATTGCCAAATGTGACTGGAACACAAAGACCCTCGAGAGTGTCCATACACTCTTTAGCAAGAAGTGCATATTTCAGATCCACAAGCTGCCCAATCTCCAACTAGACTACAAACCAACCATCATCAAGACAGTATTGTACTGGCATACACAACATCCACATAGATGCAAGGAAGAGAATGGAGAGCCCCAAAAGAAAGCCAACCTTGTGTGGTCAAAGGAGGTGAGAAAGTCCAATGGAGACAACATAGCCTGTGAAATGCTTTGTCCTAAGGAAACTAGACCATGCCTTGTGTAAGAATCACACTGGATTTCTTTCTCTTGCCACCAACAAAAAGAACCTCACACCAAATTGATGACCACAGTGTCAAATCTGAAGTTAGGCAAGGCCTAGAAGAAACCATAGGCAGTACATTCTTGGACCTCAGCCTTAAAACATGTCAGTGCATCGGTTTTCTCAGGCAAGGGAAACAGAAGCACAATAAAGACAGTTCGGGCTCCATTCGACTGAGAAGGGATTTCGAAGGCATTGGCAAATTGTCCACACAATGAAAAGACAGTGGAATGTACATTAGAAAACATAGATTTGCAAACAATGAAACAGTCGAAGGAGAGCATCTGGAGAGCAGTCTGAGAAGTCGCAAAATGCAAGCCTTCAAGACACAAAAACCCTAACTGAAACTGAACACTAACAGTGTGTGTGTGTGTGTGTGTGCACCTGTAGGTATTCTATACATAATATATCTGGAATATATAAAATAAACATATTCTATATCAAGAATTTATTATATAGGGGGGTGCTGGGAAGATGGTGGAAGAGTAAGACACAGAGATCACCTTCCTCCCCACAGATACACCAGAAATACATCTACACGTGGAACAACTCCTACAGAACACCTACTGAATGCTGGCAGAAGACTTCAGACCTCCCAAAAGGCAAGAAACTCCCCACATACCTGGGTAGGGCAAAAGAAGAAAAGAAAAAACAGAGACAAAAGAATAGGGATGGCACCTGCACCAGTGGGAGGGAGCTGTGAAGGAGGAAAAGTTTCTACACACTAGGAAGCCCCTTCGTGGGCAGAGACTGCGGGAGGCGGAGGGGGGAGCTTCGAAGCCGCAGAGGAGAGCACAGCAACAGGGGTGCAGAGGGCAAAGCAGGAAGATACCCGCACAGAGGATCGGTGTCGACCAGCACTCACCAGCCCGAGAGGCTTGTCTCCTCACCCGCCGGGGCAGGCGGGGCTGCGAGCTGAGGCTCAGGTTCAGGTTGGAGCGCAGGGAGAGGACTGGGGTTGGCGGCTTGAACATAGCCTGAAGGGGTTAGTGCACCACGGCTAGCCGGGAGGGAGTCCAGGGGAAAGTCTGCACCTGCCGAAGAAGCAAGAGACTTTTTCTTCCCTCTTTGTTTCCTGGTGCGCGAGGAGAGGGGTTTAAGAGCACTGCTTATAGGAACTCCAGAGACGGGCGCGAGCCGCGGCTAAAAGCATGAACCCCAGAGACGGGCGCGAGCCGCGGCTAAAAGCGCGGATCCCAGAGATGGGCACGAGCTGGGGCTAAAAGCACAGACCCCAGAAACAGGTGGGAGACACTAAGGCTGCTGCTTCTGCCGCCAAGGGGCCTGTGTGCGAGCACAGGTCACTATCCACACCCCTCTTCTGGGGAGCCTGTGCAGCCTGCCACTGCCAGGTTCCCGGGATCCAGGGACAACTTCCCCAGGAGAACGCATGGCGGGCCTCAGGCTGGTGCAACGTCACGCCGGCCTCTGCCACCACAGGCCCGTCCTGCACGCCATGCCCCTCCCTCCCCCCCGGCCTGAGTGCGTCAGAGCCCCCGAATCAGCGGCTCCTTTAACTCCGTCCTGTCTGAGCAAAAAACAGATGCCCTCCAGGGACCTAAATGCAGAAGCAGGGCCAAATCCAAAGCTGAGCCCCTGTGAGCTGTGAGAACAAAGAAGAGAAAGGGAAATCTCTCCCAACAGCCTCAGAAACAGCGGATTAAAGCTCCACAATCAACTTGATGTACCCTGCATCTGTGGAATACATGAATAGACAACAAATCATCCCAAATTGAGGAGGTGGACTTTGAGAGCAAGATCTATGATTTTTTCCCCTTTTCCTCCTTTTGTGAATGTGTATGTGTATGCTTCTGTGTGAGATCTTGTCTGTATAGCTTTGCTTCCACCATTTGTCCTAGGGTTCTATCCGTCCATTGGTTTTTTTTTAATTGTTTTTCTTAATAATTAATTTTAATAACTTTATTATACTTTACCTTCTTTCTTTCTTTCTTTCTTTCTTTCTTTCTTTCTTTCTTTCTTTCTTTC
>NW_020838031.1:52850-121067 GCF_003676395.1 Aethalodelphis obliquidens
TTCTTTCTTTCTTTCTTTCTTTCTTTCTTTCTTTCTTTCTTTCTTTCCTTCCTTCCTTCCTTCCCTCCTTTAGACAACAAATCATCCTAAATGAGGAGGTGCACTTTGAGAGCAAGATCTATGATTTTTTCCCCTTTTCCTCTTTTTGTGAATGTGTATGTGTATGCTTCTGTGTGAGATCTTGTCTGTATAGCTTTGCTTCCACCATTTGTCCTAGGGTTCTATCCGTCCATTGTTTTTTAAAAATTTTTTTCTTAATAATTAATTTTAATAACTTTATTATACTTTACCTTCATTCTTTCTTTCTTTCCTTCCTTCCCTCCTTTAGACAACGAATCATCCCAAATTGAGGAGGTGGACTTTGAGAGCAAGATTTATGATTTTTTCCCCTTTCTCTTTTTGTGAGGGTGTATGTGTATGCTTCTGTGTAAGATTTTTGTCTGTATAGCTTTGCTTCCAACATTTGTCCTAAGGTTCTATCCGTCCTTTTTTTTTTTTCTAAATAATTATTTTTTAATACAATAACTTTATTATACTTTATTTTATTTTACAGTATCTTCTTTCTGTCTGTCTTTTTTCCTTCCTTCCCTCCTTCCTTCCTCCCTCCCTCCCTCCCTCCTTTCTTTCCTTCTTGCCTTCTTTTCTTCTTTCTTTCTTTCTTTCTTCCTTCCTTCCTTCCTTCCTTCCCTCCTTTCTTTCTTTCTTTTGTTCTTTCTTTCTTGCTTTCTTTCTTTCTTCATACTTCTACTAATTCTCTCAACTTTTTCTCACTTTTATTCTGAGCCGTGTGGATGAAAGGCTCTTGGTGCTCCAGCCAGAAGTCAGGGCTCTGCCTCTGAGGTAGGAGAGCCAACTTCAGGACACTGGTCAACAAGAGACCTCCCAGTTCCACATAATAACAAATGGCGAAAATCTCCCAGAGACCTCCATCTTAACACCAGCATCCAGCTTCACTCAACGACCAGCAAGCTACAGTGCTGGACAACCTATGCCAAACAACTAGCAAAACAGGAACACAAACCCACCCATTAGCAGAGAGGCTGCCTAAAATCATAATAAGGCCACAGACACCCCAAAACACACCACCAGACCTGGACCTGCCCACTAGAGAGACAAGATCCAACCTCATCCACCACAACACAGGCACTAGTCCCCTCCAACAGGAAGCCTACACAACCCACTGAAACAACCTTAGCCACTGGGGACAGACATCAATAACAATGGGAACTACGAACCTGCAGCTTGCAAAAAGGAGACCCCAAACACAGTAAGATAAGCAAAATGAGAACACAGAAAAACACACAGCAGATGAAGGAGCAAGATAAAACTGCACCAGACCTAACAAATGAAGAGGAAATAGGCAGTCTACCTGAAAAAGAATTCAGCATAATGATAGTAAGGATGATCCAAAATCTTGGAAATAGAATGGACAAAATGCAAGAAACAATTAACAAGGACCTAGAAGAAATAAAGATGAAACAAGCAATGATGAACAACACAATAAATGAAATTAAAAGTACTCTAGATGGGATCAATAACAAAATAACTGAGGCAGAAGAACGGATAAGTGACCTGGAAGATAAAATAGTGGAAATAACTACTGCAGAGAAGAATAAAGAAAAAAGAACGAAAAAACTGAGGACAGTCTCAGAGACTTCTGGGACAACATTAAACACATTAACATTCGAATTACAGGGGTTCCAGAAGAAGAAGAGAAAAAGAAAGGGACTGAGAAAATATTTGAAGAGATTATAGTTGAAAACTTCCCTAATATGAGAAAGGAAATAGTTAATCAAGTCCAGGAAGCACAGAGAGTCCCATACAGGATAAATCCAAGGAGAAATACGCCAAGACACATATTAATCAAACTGTCAAAACTTAAATACAAATAAAGCATATTAAAAGCAGCAAGGGAAAAACAACAAATAACACACAAGAGAATCCCCATAAGGTTAACAGCTGATCTCTCAGCAGAAACCCTGCAAGCCAGAAGGGAGTGGCAGGACACACTGAAAGTGATGAAGGAGAAAAACCTGCAACCAAGATTACTCTACCCAGCAAGGATCTCATTCAGATTTGATAGAGAAATTAAAACCTTTACAGACAAGCAAAAGCTGAGAGAGTTCAGCACCACCAAGCCAGCTTTACAACAAATGCTAAAGGAACTTCTCTAGACAAGAAACACAAGAGAAGGGAAAGACCTACAAAAACGAACCCAAAGCAGTTTAGAAAATGGGAATAGGAACATACATATCGATAATTACCTTAAATGTAAATGGACTAAATGCTCCCACCAAAAGACACAGATTGGCTGAATGGATACAAAAACAAGACCCTTATATATTCTGTCTACAACAGACTCACTTCAGGCCTAGAGACACATACAGACTGAAAGTAAGGGGATGGAGAAAGATATTCCATGCAAATGGAAACCAAAAGAAAGCTGGAGTAGCAATTCTCATATCAGACAAAATAGACTTTAAAATAAAGACTATTAGAAGAGACAAAGAAGGACACTACATAATGATCAAGGGATTGATCCAAGAAGAAGATATAACAATTGTAAATATTTATCAACCCAACATAGGAGCACCTCAATACATAAGGCAAAAACTAACAGCCATAAAAGGGTAAATCAACAGTACACAGTCATAGTACGGGATTTTAACACCCCACTTTCACCAATGGACAGATCATCTAAAATGAAAATAAATAAGGAAAGCACAAGCTTCAAATGATACATTAAACAAGATGGACTTCATTGATATTTATAGGACACTCCATGCAAAAACAACAGAATACACATTTTTCTCAAGTGCTCATGGAACATTCTCCAGGATAGATCATATCTTGGGTCACAAATCAAGCCTTGGTAAATTTAAGAAAATTGAAATTGTATCAAGTATCTTTTCCGACCACAATGCCATGAGACTAGATATCAATTACAGGTAAAGATCTGTAAAAACTACAAACACATGGAGGCTAAACAATACACTATTTAATAACGAAGTGATCACTGAAGAAATCAAAGAGGAAATTAAAAAATACCAAGAAACAAATGACAATGGAGACACAATGACACAAAACTTATGGGATGCAGCAAAAGAAGTTCTAAGGGGGAAGTTTATAGCAATACAAGCCCACCTTAAGAAGCAGGAAACATCTCGAATAAACAATCTAACCTTGCACCTCAAGCAATTAGAGAAAGAAGAACAAAAAAACCCCAACCTTAACAGAAGGAAAGAAATCATAAAAATCAGATCAGAAATAAATGAAAAAGAAATGAAGGAAACAATAGCAAAGATCAATAAAACTAAAAGCTGGTTCTTTGAGAAGATAAACAAAATAGATAAACCATTAGCCAGACTCATCAAGAAAAAAAGGGAGAAGACTCAAATCAATAGAATTAGAAATGAAAAAGGAGAAGTAACTACTGACACTGCAGAAATAAAAAAGATCATGGGAGATTACTACAAGCAACTCTATGCCAATAAAATGGACAACCTGGAAGAAATGGACAAATTCTTAGAAATGCACAACTGCCAAGACTGAATCAGGAAGAAATAGAAAATATGAACAGATCAGTCACAAGCACTGAAATTGAAACTGTGATTTAAAATCTTCCAACAAACAAAAGCAGGAACAGGTGGCTTCACAGGCGAATTCTATCAAACATTTAGAGAAGAGCTAACACCTATCTTCTCAAACTCTTCCAGAATATAGCAGAGGGAGGAACACTCTCAAATTCCTTCTACGAGGCCACCATCACCTTCATACCAAAACCAGATAAGGATGTCACAAAGAAAGAAAACTACAGGCCAATATCACTGATGAACATAGATGCAAAAATCCTCAACAAAATACTAGAAAACACAATCCAACAGCATATTAAAAGGATCATACACCATGATCAAGTGGAGTTTATTCCAGGAATGCAAGGATTCTTCAATACACGCAAATCTATCAATGTGATAAACCATATTAACAAATTGAAGGAGAAAAACCATATGATCATCTCAATAGATGCAGAGAAAGCTTTTGACAAAATTCAACACCCATTTATGATAAAAACCCTGTGGAAAGTAGGCATAGAGCGAACTTTCCTCAACATAATAAAGGTCATATATGACAAGCCCACAACCAACATCATCCTCAATGGTGAAAAACTGAAAGCTTTTCCACTAAGATCAGGAACAAGACAAGGTTGCCCACTCTCACCACTCTTTTTTTTTAATATTATTTTATTTGTTTATTATTTTTGGCTGCATTGGATCTTTGTTGCTGTATGCAAGCTTTCTCTATTTACAATGAGCGGAGGCTACTCTTCTTTGGGGTGCGTGGGCTTCTCATTGCGGTGTCTTCTCTTGTTGTGGAGCATGGGCTCTAGGCGCATGGGCTTCAGTAGTTGTGGCTCACAGGCTCTAGAGTGCAGGCTCAGCAGTTGTGGCACACGGGATTAGTTGCTCCGTAGCATGTGGGATCTTCCCGGACCATGGCATGAACCTGTGTTCCCTGCATTGGCAGGCAGATTCTTAACCACTGCATCACCAGGGAAGTCCCTCACCACTCTTATTCAACATAGTTTTGGAAGTTTTAGCCACAGCAATCAGAGAAGAAAAGGAAATAAAAGGGATCCAATTGGGAAGAGAAGAAGTAAAGCTGTCACTGTTTGCAGATGACATGATACTATACATAGAGAATCCTAAAGATGCTACCAGAAAACTACTAGAGCTAATCAACGAATTTGGTAAAATAGCAGGATACAAAATTAATGCACAAAAGTCTCTGACATTCCTATATACTAATGATGAAAAATCTGAAAGTGAAATTAAGAAAACATTCCCATTTACCATTGCAACAAAAAGAATAAAATATCTAGGAATAAACCTACCTAAGGAGACAAAAGACCTGTATGCAGAAAACTATAAGTCACTGATGAAAGAAATTAAAGATGATACAAATAGATGGAGAGATATACTATGTTCTTGGATTGGAAGAATCAACATTGTGAAAATGACTCTACTACCCAAAGCAATCTACAGATTCAATGCAATCCCTATCAAACTATCACTGGCATTTTTCACAGAACTAGACCAAAAAATTTCACAATTTGTATGGAAACACAAAAGACCCTGAATAGCCAAAGCAATCTTGAGAACGAAAAACGGAGCTGGAGGAATCAGGCTCCCTGACTTCAGACTATACTACAAAGCTACAGTAATCAAGACAGTATGGTACTGGCACAAAAACAGAAAGATAGATCAATGGAACAGGATAGAAAGCCCAGAGATAAACCCACGCACATACAGACACCTTATCTTTGATATAGTTGGCAGGAATGTACAGTGGAGAAAGGACAGCCTCTTCAATAAGTGGTGCTGGGAAAATTGGACAGGTACATGTAAAAGTATGAGATTAGATCACTCCCTACACCATACACAAAAATAAGCTCAAAATGGATTAAAGACCTAAATAAGGCCAGAAACTATCAAACTCTTAGAGGAAAACATATGCAGAACACTCTATGACATAAATCACAGCAATATCCTTTCTGACCCACCTCCTAGAGAAATGGAAATAAAAACAAAAATAAACAAATGGGACCTAATGAAACTTCAAAGCTTTTGCACAGCAAAGGAAACCAAAAATCAAGACCAAAAGACAACCCTCAGAATGGGAGAAAATATTTGCAAATGAAGGAACTGACAAAGGATTAATCTCCAAAATTTACAAGCAGTTCATGCAGCTCAATAACAAAAAATCAAACAACCCAATCCAAAAATGGGCAGAAGACCTAAATAGACATTTCTCCAAAGAAGATATACAGACTGCCAACAAACACATGAAAGAATGCTCAACATCATTAATCATTGGAGAAATGCAAATCAAAACTACAATGAGATATCATCTCACACCAGTCAGAATGGCCATCATCAAAAAAATCTAGAAACAATAAATGCTGGAGAGGGTGTGGAGAAAAGGGAACACTCTTGCACTGTTGGTGGGAATGTGAATTGGTTCAGCCACTATGGAGAACAGTATGGAGGTTCCTTAAAAAACTACAAATAGAACTACCATATGACCCAGCAATCACACTACTGGGCATATACCCTGAGAAAACCAAAATTCAAAGAGTCATGTACCAAGATGTTCATTGCAGCTCTATTTACAATAGCCCGGAGATGGAAACAACCTAAGTGCCCATCATCAGATGAATGGATAAAGAAGATGTGGCACATATATACAATGGAATATTAGCCATAAAAAGAAACGAAATTGAGCTATTTGTAATGAGGTGGATAGACCTAGAGTCTGTCATACAGTGTGAAGTAAGTCAGAAAGAAAAAGACAATTACCATGTGTTAACACGTATATATGGAATTTAAGAAAAAATAATGTCATGAAGAACGTAGGGGTAAGACAGGAATAAAGACACAGACCTGCTGGAGAACGGACTTGAGGATATGGGGAGGGGGAAGGGTGAGCTGTGACAGGGCGAGAGAGAGGCATGGACATATATACACTAACAAACGTAAGGTAGATAGCTAGTGGGAAGCAGCCTCATGGCACAGGGATATCGGCTCGGTGTTTTGTGACCGCCTGCAGGGGTGGGATAGGGAGGGTGGGAGGGAGGGAAACGCAAGAGGGAAGAGATATGGGAACATATGTATATGTATAACTGATTCACTTTGTTATAAAGTAGAAACTAACACACCATTATAAAGCAATTATACCCCAATAAAGATGTTTAAAAAAAGAATTTATTATATAGAATAAGTTTATGATACATAATATATATATATATTAAGGACAATATATTATATATATATATAAAATATACCATAAATTTTTCTACTTAAAACCTATACAATACATACATATAATGTATCATACATACAGCTACAAATATGGGTGCCCTCACTCGCCCAGACACTCATAAACCACCAGATTTCAGGAGTGAATTGTGTAGAAGTCACAGATATTTCCCAAGTCTGTATGTAGGCGAGGACCAAATCACAATGTCCATTCATACTGGAGGGTTGGGGATATCTACCAGGATATGTGACCTGGAGGCAAGACTGCTGGGAGCCAATGCATAGGCAACTCACTACTAAGAGGATACATGTGGACGTGAATCTACGTGCTACAGGAGGTAATGAAAGGTTGTATGCTAGAGTGGTCAATGTCTGTATTTTCTTGTTGTTCAGCCCTCGATTGGCAGGACGTTGATGTATTCCAGAGGATGAGTAACACTTCACAGATCCCAGAGCAGACCCAAGCATGTTTCACCTGGATTCTGTGCTGCACTAGGACCTGAGACAATCCTTCCTTGGTTCCGTGTGCACCTGTGCTCCATGTGATACCAACCTACAGGTTTGATAGGCACTGTAGGTGATTCTAGGCCTATCAGCCTATCGCCTTCACTAGGAAGTCAATGCCAGAATGAGCGTTACTTTACAGATGGGGATATTCTGGAGGAGAGGTCCATGCTTTGCACAGGGCTACATCCCTGATGACATGCAGGAGATCAGCTGGTTCTGAAAGCAGCTGTGTCCACAGTGCTGGGGGCATGGCTCTTCCCTTGTCATGTTTGTCACTGTTTTGGGCCAGGGACCACCAGAGTTGACCTAACTTCCCTGGCAATAGAGCCCAACAGAAACTGGAAGCTGGGTAACGAGGCCTCAACATCCTCGAGGAGCCCACTTCCCAGGTCACATGGTTGTAACATGGCTCTGCAGTGTCCTCATGTGCAGGGGCTCTGGCCTCCAGAAACGTCATAATCAGGGTGAGCCTCCAGGGCTGTTGACATGGGTTAGGTCTCACATGAGTTGCCTTAGGCCATTTTCCGGGTCGAAATCGAGGACAAGCCTGGGAGCCCCAGGCCAGTCCCCCAACCTGATGTCACACTGGTAGCAATCTTTTCTTGCCTTGCTGTGTAGAGTGATACTGGGGGTTGTGTTCCTGTCCTATGGGGTGGGTCTGCCTGCAGAATGGGCAGGCTCATGAGGAGTTAGAAGCCCAATGGGCCTGACACATCCACAGCCATGTCTCAACATGGCTGATCAGCATGGAGCGAGCCCAGGCAGCGACTTTAACATGAGATTTATGCCAAAAATTCCAGGTGGTTCTCTTTGGTCCCTGTTGGATATGTGAACCGACCTAGTTCTGTACATGACCTGGATCAGAAGGTTGAGTGGGCAGAAGAAGCGATGATAATGGCCGGATGAGACACTGAAGCTTCCAGTCTTGTCAGGCCCTTCTGCTGGGCACTGTCATGCGAGAGCCCCATGTTTGAGATTGGCAAGGAGCTCATGGATGGGGACACACAATGCCTCTCTCTGAGTGTTAGGCCGACTCATGACAACACACACCCTACCTGCATGGCTCACAAGGGACAGTGCTGGCTCCAGAAAATGTGGCCATGGAGAGTTCTCTGTAACTAGGGTCCAGGGGTCTACAGGGCCGAATCCTGGTCTATGAAGAGACCTCAGCACAACTTCATATGGTCTGGAGCATCATGCTAAGCTTCCCCACGAGTCAGATACAGGACCCAAACCACACCAAGGAAGATCAAAGGTGAGCAGGCCGAGGATGAATCCTGACTCTACAGGGTGAGATCCAGAGCCTGGTCTTGGTCATGTACCAAAGGCTGGCCCCAAACCACCCATCTGGTGCACTGTGTTTGCCAGCACATAATGAATAGACATACAGCTCACCAACCTGAGGCCATGAGACCATGGCTTAGTCCTCCCCTTCCTGGATGACTCAGAGAGAAGGAGTGGAGGAAGGAGGAGATGGTCAGTTATTGCATACACCTACCTCTAACACTGGTACGCTGGCTACATTCATTCACCCATGCACAGGAAAACTTTGCCGTAATATCGGCATGGAAGGAGGAAAGAAGAATTATCCAACAGCAGAGGAAAGATTCCAATTGAGCCGAATCTCTGCACAGAAAATGCTGAAGGAGAGAGTCCCCCAAGAGATTAAAAAAACAAACAAAACAGAACAGAACTCAGGAAACTCAGTTCAATAGCATGGTACAAACATCACTGACGGACAGAAATTGCTTGCCTTTCTGTACACACAGAACATTATCTGAACAAGAAAGAAAGGAGACCACATCATAGAAAATGACAGTAACGGCACAAAGAAAATGCCTAGGAGACCATTTATCCCACCACCTACAAGAGCTGTAATTCAAAAACGGGACAAGAGACATTGATTTAAAAAAATGAAGACGACAAACAACCAACATGGAATTATAGGTCGTCCTCAAGGACCGGAAGATTCCGTCTTGTGCAAATGATTACACACTCTCTAGGAAATCCCAGAGTCGATGCCATTCCTCTCAATATATCCACGGATTGTCTCATACATTACAAGTAGGAATTCCCAAAAGTGTCTGGAGACACAAAATACACTGGAGAGTGTTCATACACTCTTGACCAAGAAGAGCAGATTTCAGACCCCCAAGCTGCCTGATCTCCCACTAGACGACAAACCTACACTCTTCAAGACAGCATGGTATTGGGACACAAGACATCCTGATAGATACAAGAAAAGAAAGGAGAGTCCCAAAAGAAAGCCAAGCTTGTGTGGTCAAAGGAGGTGTGAAAGTCCAATGGGGACATGATAGCCTGTGCAATGCATGATCCTGGGGAAACTGGACTGCTCCATGCATAAGAATCACACTGGATTCATTTCTTGTGCCACCAAAAACTAGAACCTCACACCAAATCAACGAAGGCAATGTCAAATCTGAAATCAGTCCAGGCCTAGAAGAATTCCATATGAAGTACATACATGTACCTCAGCCTTAGAAGCCTGTCTGTGGTTTGGTCTCCTCAGGCAAGGGAAAGAGAAGCACCATAAAGGCAGTTGGGGCTCCAGTCGACAGAAAAGAGATTTCGATGGCAAAGACAAAGTGTATGCATGATGAAAAGGCAGCGGAGCGAATGTAAAACAATACTGATTTGCAAACGATGAAACTGATGAGGGGATTCATCTGGAGAGCAGACCGAGAAGTCACAAATGGCAAGCCTTCAAGATACAAAAGCCCTAACAGAAGCTCAACCCTAACAGTGTGTTAGTGTTTACGTATGTGCACCTATAGGTATTCAATACATAATATACCTAGATTATATATAATAAATGTATTCTATATCAAGAATTTATTATATAGAATAAGTTTACGATACTAATATATATATTAAGGGCAATATGTTTAACATATATATATATTATGTATCATAAATTTTTCTACTTAATATCTATAAAATACATACATATAATGAATCATACATAGAGATACAAATACACACATATAATGAATCATACATAGAGATACAAATACACATGCACTCTCTCACACGCACACACATAAACCACAACATCACAAGGGAGAATTGAGTAGAAGTAACAGAATTTTCCCAAGTCCATCTGTAAGCAAAGATCATATCACAATGTCCATTCATACTGCAGGGGTGGGGTTATCCACAAGGTCATGTGACCTGGAGGCAAGACTGCTGGGAGCCAATGCATGGGCAACCCACCCCGAACACCAAGAGGAAACCTGTGGATTTGAATCTAACTGCAACAGGAGGACCTGGAAGGTTGTATGCCAGAGGGGTCAATGTCCACAGTTTCTTGACTTTCAGCCCTCGGTTGGCTGGATGGAGATGTAGGGCAGATGATGAGTGACACTCCCCAGATACCAGAGCAGTCCCAAGCCAGTTTCAGCTGGATTCTGTATTAGGCCAGTCCCTGAGACAATCTTTCCTTGGTTCAGTGTGCACCTGTGCTCCATGTGATACCAGCCATCCATGTGATACAAGCCTACAGGTTTGACAGACACTGTAGGTGCTTCTAGGTCTATCCGACTAATGCCTTCCTTTGGAAGTTGATGACAGAATGAGTGCCACTTTGCAGATGGGGAGATTCGGAAGGAGAAGCCCATGGTTTGTACAGGGCCACATCCCTGATTAAATGGGGTGGAGCAGCCTGTTCTGAAAGCATCTGTGTCCACAGAGCCGGGGTCATGGCCCTTCCCATGTCATGGTTGTGTCACTCTTCTGGGCCAGGGACCCAAGGATGTAACATAACTTCCCTGGCAATAGAGCTCAACACAAACTGCAACCTGGGGAATGAGGCATCAACAACTTAGAGGTGCCCATTCCCAGCTAACGTGGCTGTAAACATGGCTCTGCTTTGTCCCCTGTGCTGCAGCTGTGACCTCAGGAAACATCTCAGTCAGGATGAGCGTCCAGGGCTGTTGACTTGGGTCAGGTCTCACATGAGTTGCCTTGGACAATTGTCCGGGAGGAACCCAAAGACAAGCCTGGAAGCCCCAGCCCAATCCACAAACCTGATGCCATGCAGGTAGCAATCTGTCTGTTACCTGGGTGTGTGGAGTGATATAAGGGGACTGTGGGGTGGTTCTGCCTCCAGAATGGACAGGGTCATGACAGAAGAGAAGCCCGGTGGGCAGGACACATCCACAGTCATGTCCAAGTCTGAATGGTCTGCATGCAGTGAGCCAAGGCAGCACCTTTAACAAGAAGTTTATTCCAAAAATTTTAGGTGGTTCTCTTGAATCCCGGGTGGATATGTAATCAGACCTAGGTCTGTGCCTGACCTGGGAAAAGAAGTTAGAGTGGGCCAAAGAAGCAATGATAATGGCTGGGTGGGGCCTTGATCCTTCTGGTCTTGGCGAGCCCTTCTGCTGATCATTGTCAAGGTAGAGCCCCATGTTTGATATCGGCAAGGAGCTCACCAATAGTGACACCCAATGCCTCTCCCCAAGTCTTAGTGCTGAGTCCCACCACCCAGCACCCCACACCCACTGCTCACAATGGCCAGTGCCAGCTCCTAAATTTGTGGTCATGGAGGGTTCTCAGGAACCAGGGCCCAGGTGTCTATGGGGTCCAATCCTGGGCTATGAAGAGACCTCAACACAGGCGGATTGGACCTGGAACATTATACTAAGCTTCCCACCAAGTGAGTTACATGACCCAGAGCACACCAAGGAAGACCACAAATGTGAACAGGCCATAGATGAATCCTTACTCCATAGGGTGAGTTCCTAGAGCCTGGTCTTGGGCATGTACCAAAGGCTGGCCACAGACCACCCAACTGGTGGACAGCAATTTGCCAACACATAAATACAGAGGATTGGTCTCAATGGAGGAAAGATGTGATTGAACCCAACCTCACCAACCACAGAAGGTTCCCAGATGGTAGAGCAAACTAAACCTGGGAGAGAGGGCAGATAAACAGAGGTATAGCTCACTGAGCTGAGACCCATAGGGCCATGACCTTGTCCTCTCCTTCCTGGATGACTCAGAGATTTGGAGAGGAAAGAAGGAGGAGATGGCCAGTGTTTGCATAAGCCTACCTCTAAAACCGGTACATTGATCACATAATTCACCCAGGCAGAGGAAGTCTTCGCCATTATAAAAGCATGGAAAGAAGAAAGAAGAATTATCCAACAGCAAAGGTATACCCCAATTGACCTGGTTTTCTGCACAGAAAATGCTGAAGGTGGCCTTTCCCCAAGAGAAAACAAAACAAAACAGAACAGAGCTCAGAAAAGTCAGTTCGATAGCAGGGTACAAACTTCACTGACGATACAAAAATTGCTTACCTTTCTGTACACACACAACACTATCTGAATGAGAAAGGAAGGAGAAAACTCCATGGACAATGAGGGTAAGAAAATGCCTAGGAGACCATCTAACACAAGACCTACAAAACATGTAACTTCAGAAAACGGGACGAGAAACACATTGATGAAAGAAAATGTATATGACACACACCCAACATGGAAAGAAAGGTAGTACTCATGGAAGAGAAGATTCCGTCTTGTGCAAATGATTCCACACTCTTGAGTAAATCCAGAGAGTCGACGCCATTCCTCTCAAAATAGCCACAGATTGTCTCAGGCAAGTACAACCAATAATTTCCAAATGTGTCTGTAAAGGCAAAAGACCCTCGAGAGGGTCCATACAGTTTTCAGCAAGAAGTGCAGATTTCAGAGCCCCAAACTGCCTTATCTCCAACTAGACTGCAAACCTACCAACATCAAGACAGCATGGTATTGGCACACAAGACACCATTCAGATACAAGGAAGAGAACAGAGAGCCGTGAAAGAAAGCCAAGCGTGTATGGTCAAAGGAGGTTAGGAAGCCCGATGGGGACGAGATGGCCTGTGCAATGAATGGTCCTGTGGAAACTGGACTGCTTCAAGCATAAACATCACACTGGATTCCTTTCTTGTGGCACCTACAACAAGAACCTCACACTAAATAGATTATCACAATGTCAAATCTGAAGTCAGGTCAGGCCTGGAAGAAAACAATAGGAAGTTCATTCTTGGATCTCAGCCTTAGAAGCATGTCTGTGGATTGGTCTCTTAAGACAAGGGAAATTTAAGCACAATAAAGGCAGTTGGGGATCCTGGCTACTGAAAAGGAATTTCAATAGAAAAGGCAAAGCACCCATAGGACGAAGAAGAAGTGGAGCGTAAGTGAGGAAACATTGATTTGCAAATGATGAAAGTGATGAGGGGGATCATCTAGAGAGCAGACCAGGAAGTCGGAAAATGCAAGTATTAGAGACAAAAAAGCCCTAAATGAAGCTGGACCCTAACAGTGTGTGTATGTGTGTGTGTGTGTGTGTGTGTGTGTGTATGTGCACCTGTACGTATTCTATATATAATATGCCTAGATTATATATGATAAATATATTCTATATTAAGAATTTATTATATAGAATAAGGTTAGGATACATAATATATATATAAAGGGCAATATGTGTAATATATATAATATATTATAAATTTTTCTCCTTAATACCTATATAGTACATACATATATTCAATCATACATGGAGATACAAATACACATGCACTCACATGCAAACACATGCATAAGCCACAAGATCACAGGAGAGAACTGAGTAGAAGTCACAGACCTTTCCCATGTCCATGTGTAGGGGAGGACCAAATCACAATATCCATTCATTTTGTAGGGTTGTGTTTATCTACCAGCATATGTGACCTGGAGGCAAGCCTGCTGAGAGCCAATGAATGGGCTACCCACCCCAGAGACCAAGAGGACATACGTGGACGTGAATCTATCTGCAAAAGGTGGACCTGGAAAGTTGTATGCCAGAGGGGTCAATGTCTGTAGCTTCTTGACTTTCAGCCCTCACTCAGCAGGATAGGGATGTAGGCAAGTGGACGAATGACACTCCCAGAACTGAGAACAATCCCAAGCCAGTTTCAGCTGGATTCTGTGCTAAGCCAGAGCCTGAGACAATCCTTCCTTGGTTCAGGGTGCACCTGGCCTCCCTGTGATACCAGCCCTCCATGTGATACCAAACTACAGGTTTCACAGCCAGTGTAGGTGCTTCTAGGCCTAACCACATAATGCCTTCCATAGAAAGTCAATGCCAGAATGAGTGGCACATTGCACATTGGGAGATTCTGGAGGAGAGGCCCATGGTTTGTCCAGGGCCACATATCTGATGACATGGAGGAGAGCAGCTTTTTCTGAATGCAGCTGTGTCCACAGACCCGGGGCCAAGGCTCTTCCTATGTAGTCTATGTGTCACTGCTCTGGGCCAGGGACCACAGGAGGTGACCTAATTTCCTGGAAATACAGCCCAAGAGAAACTGGAACCTGGGGAATGAGGCATCAACATCCTAGAGGAGCCCACCGCCCAGGTTACATGGCTGTAAACATGGCTCTGCTGTGTCCCCACGTGCAGGGGCAGTGGCCTCAGGAAACATGACAATTAGGGTGAGTCTCCAGGGCTGTGGATGTGACCTCAGCACAGCTGGATCTGACCTGGAGCATCATGCTAAGTATTTCCCCAAGTTAGATACAGGGCCTGAAGCTCATCAAGGAAGAGCACAAAGGTGAGCAGGCTGGGGTTGAATCCTGACACAGTAAGGTGCATTCCCAGAGCCTGGTCTTGCACATGTACATAAGGATGCCCTCAGACAACCCATCTGGTGGACTGGAATTTACCAACACATAATGAACCGAGGATTGGTCTCAATGGATGGAACAGTCTGATAGAACCCTCGTCCCCCCAACCCCAGCCACAGAAGGTCCACAGATGGTAGAGCAAATTACACCTGGGTGTGAGAGTCAGATGAATAGAGGTACAACTCACCAAGCTGAGGCCCATGGAACCATAGCCTTGTCCTCCCCTTCCTGGATGACTCAGAGAGATGGAGAGGGTGGAAAGAGGAGATGTCCAGTAATTGCACATACCTACCTCTAACACTGGTAGGCTGTCTACATTCACTCACCCAGGCAGAGGAAAGCTTCTCCATAATAACCACATCATAAGAAGAAAAAGAATATACGAAAGCACAGGAAAGATTCCAATTGACCCGATTCTCTGCACAAAAAATGCTGAAGGTGACCCTCTCAGAAGAGAAAACAAAACAAAATAGAACTCAGGAAACACAGTTCGATAGCATGGTACAAACATCACTGATGCTACAGAAATCTCTTGCCTTTCTGTACACACACAACACTATCCAAATGAGAAAGGAAGGAGACAATCCCATGGACAATGATGGTAACAACACAAAGAAAATGCCTAATGGACCATCTAAACAATGACCTACAAGACACGTAACTCAGAAAATGGGAGACACATCGATGAAAGAAAATGTAGACGACCCACACCCAACACGGAATGATAGGTAGTGATCATCGACTGGAAGGGTTCGTCTTCTGCCAGTGATTCCACAATCTCGAGGAAATCCAGAGTCGATGCCATTCCTCTCAAAATACCCACACATTGTCTCAGACCAGTAAAATCAAGAATTCCAAAATGTGTCTGGAAAAGCAAAAGACCCTCGAGAGTGTCCATACACTCTTCAGCAAGAAGTGGAGATTTCAGACAGAGAAGCTGCCTGATCTCCAACTAGACTGCAAACCTGCCATCATCAAGATAGCATGGTATTAGCACACAAGACATGCACATAGATGGAAGCGAGTGAACAGAGAGCACCGAAAGAAAGCCAAGCTTGTGCAGTCAAAGGGGGTGAGAAAGTCCGATGGGGACAAGACAGCCTGTGCAATGCATGGTCCTGGGGAAATTGGACCGATCCATGCATAAGAATCACAGTGGATTCCTTTCTCAGCCACCAACAACAAAAACCTCACACCAAATTGACTACTGCAATGTCAAATCTGAAGTCTGGCCAAGCCTAGAAGGAACACATAGGAAGTACATTCTTGGACCTCAGCTCTAGAAGCATGTCTATGGATTGACCTCCTCAGGCAAGGGAAACAGAAGCACAATAAAGGCAGCTGGGTCCCCAGTCGACTGAAAAGTGATTACAACGGCAAAGGCAAAGCATCCGCATGAAGAAAAGGCAGTGGAGAGAATGTGAGAAAGCTCTGATTTGCAAACGATGAAACTGATGAGGTGTATCATCTGGAGAGCAGACCAAGAATTTGCAAAACGCAAACCTTAGAGACACAATGCCCTAACTGAAGCTGAACCCTAATAGTATGTGTGTGTGTGTATGTGCATTTTTAAGTATTCTATACATTATATACCTAGATTATATATAATAATCATATTCTATATCAAGAATTTATTATATAGAATAAATTAAGGATACATTATATATCTATTAAGGGATATGTATAATATATATTATGTATCATAAATATTTCTACTTAATACCTATATAATATAAAAATATAATGAATCATGCATAAAGATACAAATACGTGTGCACTCAAGTGCACACACACGCATAAACAACCAGATCATAGGAGAGAATTTAATAGAAGTCACAGACTTTTCCCAAGCCTGTCTGTAGACGTGGACCAAATCACAATGTCCATTCATTCTGGAGGGGTAGGGATATACACAAGGATAAGTAACATGGAGGCAAGCCTGTGGAAGCCAATGCATGGGCAACCTACCCCAGAGACCAAGAGGACATATGTGGACGTGAATCTACCTGCAACAGGAGGACCTGGAAGGTTGTATGCCAGAGGGGTCGATGTCCGTAGTTTCTTGATGTTCAGCCCTCGATTGGCAGGACAGGGATGTAAGCCAGAGGAAGAGTGATACTCCCCAAATCCCAGAGCAGGCCCAAGCCTCTTTCACCTGGATTCTGTGCTAGGTCACCACCTGAGACAATCCATCCTTGGTTCAGTGTGTACCTCTGCTCCATGTGGTAGAGCCCTCCATGTAATACCAGCCTACAGGTTTAACAGGCACTGTAGTTGCTTCTAGGCCTATCCGTCTAATGCCTTCCTTAGGAAATCAATGGCCGAATGAGCGCCACTTTGCTTATGGGGAGATTCGGGAGGAGAAGCCCATGGTTTGTACATGGTCATAACCCTGATGACATGGAGGAGAGCAGCCGATTCTGAAAGCAGCTCTGTCCACAGAGCCGGGGCCATGGCTATACCCATGTCATGTTTGTGTCACTATTCCAGACCAGGGACCACAGGAGGTGACTTAATTTCTCTGGCATTAGAGCCCAACAGAAAATGCAACCTGGAGAATGAGATGTCGACATCCTAGGGGAGCCCACTCCCTGGATCATGTGGCTGTAAATATGGCTCTGCTGTGTCCCTATGTGCAGAGGCAGCAGCCTCAGGAAACGTCACAATCAGGGTGAGCTCCAGGGCTGTTGACATTGGGTCAGTTCCCACGTGAGTTGCCCTGGGCAATTGTCTGGGAGAAACACAAAAGAAGCCTGGGAGCCCCAGGCCAGTCCACGACCCTGATGCAACCCAGGTAGCAATCTGTCCCTTGACTTTGTGTGTAGAGTGATATTGGGGATGGGAGTTCCTGTCCAGTGTGGTGGGTCTGCCTCAAGAATAAGCAGGCTCATGAGTGGTGACAAGCCCACTGGGCCAGAAACATCCACAGCCATGTCCGTAGCTGGCTGCTCCAGATGGAGCGAGCCCAGACAGTGCCTACAACCTGAGGTTTATGCCAAAATCTCTAGGCGGTTCTCTTTCGTCACTGGTGGATATGTGATCCGAATTAACTGTGTGCCTAACTGGGAGCGGAAGGTCGAGTGGGCAGAAGTAGTAATTATAATGGCTGGTTGGGGCCCTGATCTTTTCAGTCTTTGCCAGCACTACTGCTGTTCACTCACATGTTAGAGGCCTACATTAGTGATTGGCGAGGAGCTCACCGATGTGGACACCCAATGCCTCTCCCTGAGTGTTGGGCCGAATCACTCCACCATGCATCACAAACAAATGCCCATAAGGCGTCCATCATTGACTCTGGAAAGTGTGACCATGGAGGGTTCACTTTAACCAGTGCCCAAAGGTCTATGGGCCCCAACCCTGTGCTATGAAGAAACCTCAGCACAGATGGATCTGACCTGGAGCATCATGCTAAGCTTCCCTCTGAGTCAGCTACATGACCCGGAACACACCAAGGAAGAGCACAATGGTGAGCAGGCCGATGATGAATACTGATACAACAGGGTGCAATCCCACAGCCTGGTCTTTGGCACATAGAAAAGGCTGCCCTTAGACCACCCATCTGGATTACTGTAATTTGCCAACACATAACTAACAGAGGAATGGTCTCAATGGAGGGAATGGTCTGATGGAAACCCCACTCCCACACCCCCAGCCACAGAAACTTTACAGATGGTAGAGCAAATTTTGCCTAGGAGGGAGGGGCAGAGGAACAGAGGTACATCTCACAGAACTGAGGTCCATGGGGCCATGGCCAAGTTCTCCCCCTCCTGGATGACTCAGAGAGGTGGAGAGGGAGTAAGGAGGAGACAGCCAGTTATTTCATACACCTATATCTAACACTGGTACGCTAGCTACATTCATTCACCAAGGCAGAGGAAGTCTTTGCCATAATAACAGCATGGTAAGAAGAAAGGAGAATTATCCGACAGCAGAGGAAAGACTATAATTGACCCGATTCTCTGAACAGAAAATGCTTAAAGCAACCCTCCTGCAAGAGAAAACAAAACAAAGAAAACAGAACTCAGGAAACTCAGTTCGATAGCAGGGTACAAATTTCACTGATGCTACAGAAATTGGTTGCCTTTCCATACACACATAACACAATTCAAATGAGAAAGGAAGGAGACAACCCCATGAACAATGACGGCAACAACACAAAGAAAATGCCTAGGATACCATCTAACTCACGACCTATAAGACACGTAACTCAGAGAGCGGGATGAGAAACACATTGATGAAAGAAAATGAAGGCGACACCGCCCCAACATGGAATGATAGGTAGTGTTCATGGACTGGATGAGTCCATCTTGTGCAAATGATTCCACACTCTCGAGGAAATCCAGAGAGTTGATGCCATTCCTCTCAAAATACCCACGGATTGTCAAAGACAAGTACATTCAAGAAATCCCAAATGTGTCTGGAAACACAAAAGACCCTCGAGAGTGTCCATAAACTCTTCAGAAAGAAGTGCATATTTCAGATGTCCCAACCTGCCTGATTTCCAACTAGATGGAAAACCTAACATCATCAAGACAGCATGGTTTGGGCACACAAGATATCCATATAGATGCAAGGAAGACAACGGAGAGTCATGAAAGATAACCAACCTTGTGTGGTCAAAGGAAGTGAGGAAGTCCAATGGGGACATGATACCCTGTGCAATGAATGGTCCTGGGAAAACTGGACCATTCCATTCATAAGCATCACACTGGATTCCTTTCTCATGCCAGTAACATGCCCATAAACCTTGGGCTAAAGGATGCTGCTTGGGCTCACTCCACCCCAACCATCCAGTTTGGAACATGGCTGTGGACATGTCTGGCCCACCGGGCTTCTCATCCCCCTTGAGCCTGCAAATGCTGGAGGCAGAACCACCCCACAGGACAGGAACAACCACACCTAGCAACCCTCCACACACACAGACAAGGGAGAGATTGCTACCAGGCTGGCATTACAGTGCTGGCCTGCCATGGGGCTCCCAGGTGGCCTTTGGGGTCCACCCGACAGTGGTCCAAAGCAACTCCCGTGAGACCTGACCCAACGTCAACAGCGCTGGAAGATCACCCTGACTGTGACCTTTCCTGAGGCCACAGCCAAAGCACATGGGGACATAGAAGAACCAGGTTACAACCATATGATCTGGGGAGGGGTTCCTCTAGAATGTGGATGTCTCATTCCCCAGGTTCCAGGTTCTTTTTGGCTTTATTGCCAGGGAAGTGAGGTCACCTCCTGGAGTTCCCTTGCCCAGACTGTTGACCCAACATGGCATGGTCATGACTGTGGCCCCAGCTCTGTGGACACAGCTGCTTTCAGTCCTGGCTTCTCTCCTCCATGTCATCAGGGATGTGGCCCTGTACAAACCATGAGCCTCTCCTCCCCAGTTTCCCCATCTGCAAAGTGGCACTCATTCTGTCATTGACTTCCTAGGGAAACAGGAAAGCCGATAGACCTAGAAGCCCCTACAGTCACTGTCATACCTGTAGGCTGGTATCACATTGAGGGCTGGTATCACATGGAGTGCAGGTGCACATGGCACAAAGAAGGATTACCTCAGGGGCTGGCCTAGAACACAATCCAGCTGAAACAAGTTTTGTTCTGCTCTGGAATCTCAGGAGAATCACTCATCCTCCCGTATACATCCCGGTCCCACCAAGGGAGGGCTGAACGTTAAGAAACTTCAGACATCTACCCCTCTGGCATACAACCTTCCAGGTCCTCCTGTTACAGTTACATTCAGGTCCACACGTCTCCTTTTGGCCTCCGTGGTGTGTTGCCCCTGCATTGGCTCCTGGTAATCTTGCCTCCAGGTCACATATCCTTGCGGGTATCGCCATCCCTGCAGAATGGATGAACACTGTGATTTGGTCCTCGCCTATAGACGGACTTGGGAAAACTCTATGACTTCTACTTGATTCTCTACTGTGATTGTGTGGTTTCTGTGTGTGTGTGCCCGTGAGTGCATGCGTATTTGTATCTCTACGTATGATTCATAATATGTATGTATTATATAGTTATTAGGCAGAAAAATTTATGATACATAATATATATATTATACATATAACCATTAGTATACATATTATGTATCCTAAGCTTATTCTTTATAATAAATTACTGATATATAATATATTAATTATATATAATCTAGGTATATTATGTATGTTATACATAGAGGTGCCCATATATACACACACACACATTGTTAGTGTTCAGCTTCGGTTAAGGTTTTTGTGTCTCAAAGGCTTACTTTTTGTGACTTCTCTGTCTGCTTTCCAGATGTTCCCCCTTGTCAGTTCCATATTTTGCAAATCAATGTTTTCTCACATTCGATCTGCTGCCTTTTCTTCATTAGGATGCTTTTCTTGTGCTCTCAAAAGCACTTTTCAGTAGCCTGGAGCCCCAACTGCGTTTATTGTGCCTCTGTTTCCCTTTCCTTAGGATACTGATCCACAGACATGCTTCTAAGGCTGAGGTTCAAGATATACTTCCTATGGGTTTCTTCTAGGCCCGGACTGATTTCAGGTTTGACATTGCAGTAGTCAATTTGGTGTGAGGTTCTTGCTGTGTGTTGCATGAGAAAGGAATCCAGTGTGATGCTTGTTTATGGAGTGGCCCAGTTTCCCCAGGACCATTCATTGCACAGGCTATGGTGTCCCCATCAGACCTTCTCACCTCCTTTGGCCGTTCAAGCTTGGCTTTCTTTCAGGGCTCTCCATTCCCTTCCTTGCATCTATATGGATGTCTTGTGTGCAAATAGCATGCTGTCTTGATGATGGTAGGTTTACAGTCTACTTGGAAATCAGAGTTAGGCGTATGCAATAATTAGCAATCTTCTCCATACTCCCTCTCCATTTCTCTAAGGCCTCCAGAAAGAGCATGGCTAGGTCAGGGCCCCATAGGGGCTCAGGTCGATGAGCTGGAACACTGTTCATCTGCCCGGCATCCTGGCAGTAATTTTCTCTACAATCTGTGACCATTCTCTGTCTGGGAGTTGGGGATGGAGTGGGTGGCTGTGCCATCAGATCCGTCCTCCTTTGAGACCAATCATCTTTTCCTTATGTATTGGCAAATTGCAGACAAACAGATGTATGTTGAAGGCCAGCCTTTGGTCCAGAAATAAGACCAGCCTCTGTGTGCTTACCCTGTGAGGCAGGGCATTCATACCCAACCTGCTCACCTTTTTGCTCCACATTGGTGTGCTCTGGGTCCTGCACCTGACTCCGGAGGAAGCTTGTCACAGTTCTCCAGGTCAGAGCATGCTGTGCTCAGCTCTTTTCGTAGCTTAGGATTGGGCCCCATAGACTTTTGTTTCCTGGTTCCACAGCATCAATGGCTATCAGTGCCACTGGAAATCAGTGTCGACATATAAAACAAGGGCAATCACAGCATCAATGGTTATCAGTCTCACTTGTAATCTGTGTCCATATATAACAAGGGCAGCCACTGCATCAACAGCTATCAGCCACCCTGGAACTCAGTGTCTACATATAATAAGGGGAAGCACAGATCCCCATCTAAGAGTCTCACTGGAAATCTTTGTACACATATAACAAGAGCACCACAGGTCAACGGATATCAGTTGCACTGGAAATCAGTGTCCAACTACAACAAGGGGAAAATAGCATCAATGGATGTCTGTCTCACTGGAAATGAGTGTCCACATATAACAAGTTCATCCACAGCATCAAGGAATATCAGTCTGACTGGAAATCATTTTCCACATATAACAAGGTCAACCACAGTTCAACTGCTATCTGTCCCACTGAAAATCACCCTCCACATATAACATGGGACACCACAGGTCATCGGCTATCAGTCACACTAGAAACAAATGTCCACATATAACAAAGGCAACCACAGCACCACCCGGTTTCATTCTCACTGGAAATCAGAGTCCACATATATCACATGCAAACATAGGTTAACGGCTATCAGTCTCACTAGAAATCAGTGTCCACATATAACAAGTGCAACAGCAGCATCATGGGTTATCAGTCTCACTGGTAAAGAGTGTCCACTTATAACAAGGGAAACCACAAGGCAACAGGTATCAGTCTGATTGGAAATTTGAGTTCAAAGATCAGAAGGGAAACCATAGCATCAACGGCTATCAGTTTCATAGGAAATCAGTGTCCACATATAACTAGGGCGAGCAGAGCAACAAAGGCAATCAGTCTCCATGGATATCAGTTTCCACATATATCAAGAGCAACCACAGCATCAACAGATGTCAGTCTCATGGGAAATCAGTCTCCACATAAAACAAGTGCAACAAGAGCATCAACGGCATTCATTCTCACTGGAAATCAGTGTCCACATATGAAAAGTCCAATGACAGCATCGAAGGCCATGAGTCTCACTGGAAATTTTTGCCCACATATAACAAGGGCAGCCACTGCATCAAAGGATATCACTCTCACTGGAAGTCTTGGTCCACATGTAACGAGGGCAGCCACAGTCCATCGGGTATCAGTCTCACTGGAAATCAGTGTCCACCTATAATAAGGGCAACAAAAGCATCAATGACTATCAGCTTCAGTGGAAAATATTGTCCGAATATAACAAGGGAAACCACATTTTAACGGCTATCAGTCTCAACGGAAATCAATGTCCACATATAAAAAGGGCAACCTCAGCATCAGTCGCTATCTGTCTCTCTGGAAATCAATATCTACATATAACAAGGGGAACTACAGGTCAAATGCTACCAGTCTCACAGAAAATCAATGTCCATATATAACAGGGGCAACCTCAGCATCAACGGCTATCAGTCTCACTGGAAATCAGTGTCCGCATATAACAAGGGCAAACACAGCATCAACGGTTATCAGTCTCAATGTTAATCAGTGTCCACATATAAAATCTGCAGCCACAGCATCAACAGCTATTTGTCCCCCTGGAATCAGGATACACATATAACAAGGACAGCCAGAGCATCGAATGATATCAGTCTTACAGGAAATCATAGTCCATATATAACAAGAGCCACCACAGTCTCAACAGTTATCAGTCCCACTGGAAATCTGTGAACATAATTAAAATGTGCCCCCACAAAATCAATGGCTAAAAACACCCTGTAAATATTTGTCCAAATATAACAAGGGCAACAACAACTTAACAGCTGTCAGTCTCACTGTAAATCAGTGTCCAGATATATCAAGTGCAAACACAGGTCAACCTCTATGTGTCTCACTGGAAATCATTGTACCAACATAACAAGGAGAACCACAAATCTACGACTATGTCTAATTGGAAATCACTCTCCACATATAACAACATATAACAACGGCAACCACAGCATCAATGGCTATCAGTCTCTCTGGAAAGAGGGTCCACATGTACTAAGGCCAGCGACTGGTCAAAGGTTATCCATCTCACTGGAAGTAAGAGTCCACATTCACCAAGGGCAGCCACAGCATCAAGAGCTTTCAGTCTCACTGGAAATCAGTGTGCACATATAGCAAGGGCAAACACAGCATCAACAGCTATAAGTGTCACTGGAATTGAGTTCACATATAACCATGGCAACCACACTTTCAACAGCTATACATATCACTGGAAATCAATGTCCACATATAACAAGGACATCCACAGCATCAAAGGTTATCAGTCTCATTGGAATTCAGGGTATACATATAAGAAGGGAAACCACAGGTCAACGACAATCAGTCCACTTGAAATCAGTGTCCACATATAACAAGGTCTATTACAGTATCAATGGCTATCTGTCTCAATGGAAAACAGTATCCCCATATAACAATGTCAATGACAGCCTCAACTGCTAACAGTCTCTCTGGAAATCAGTGTCCACATATAACCAGTGCAACCACAGAATAATTGACTATCAGGCACACTGGAAATCAGCATTCACATATAACAAGGGCACCGACAGAATCAACGGTTATCAGTCTCACTGGAAATCAGTGACCACATATGCCAAGGACAACCACAGTATTAATGGCTATCAGTCACAGAGTAAATCAGTGTCCACGTATATCAAGGGCAACCACAGGTCAACGGATATCATTCTCACTGGTTTCTGTGTCCATATATATCAACGGCAACCACAGCATCAACCGCTAAAACTCACTGGAAATCAGTGTTCTCCTATAGCAAGGGCAACCACAGCATTAGTGGCTCTAAGTCTCGCTGGAAATAAGGTCCACATATACCAGAGGCAGCCACAGTTCAATGGCTAGCTGTCTCATTGGAAATCAGTGTCCAGATACAAGAAGGGCAGCCACAGCATCAACTACTATTAGTGTCACTGGAAATCAATGTCCACATATAAAAGGGCAAGCACAGGGCTTCCCTGGTGGCACAGTGGTTAAGAGTCTGCCTGCTGATGCAGGGGACACAGGTTCATGCCCCATTCTGGGAAGATCCCACATGCTGCGGAACAGTGGGGCCCATGAGCCATGGCCGCTGAGCCTGCGCGTCCAGAGCCTGTGCTCCACAATGGGAGAGGCCACAACAGTGAGAGGCCTGTGTACCACACAAAAAAATAAAAAATAAAAAAAAAGGGCAAGCACAGCATTAATGGCTATCAACCTCACTGGAAATCACTCCCCTCATATCTTTTGTAGCACTTGAGCTAATCACACAGCAAGTAAAGTCAGGGAACTGGAAATAGTGTAACTCCTGTTTCTGATTTAATTTACAGAGGATTTGGGTGGTCAGACTCAGTTAGTCCAAATAATTAAGAAATCAGTTGGAAAGAAATCATCACCTGAGTTCTACTTGTTGGCACAGTAACACGATGTGTGCCTGGCGAGTAGAGGGTATTCACATGATGATGAGAGGAAGATTGACATTCCAAAGAATGAATAACAAATATGATATAGAAAATACAAATAAGGTGTTATGGTCCATTCTTCAGAGATGTCACATCTGAATTTAAACACTTAAATTACAAATCTCCAACCTGTCACTTTCTCAAATATATATCTCAAGAGAATCCGGATAAAACAGGGCTGCATTTGACGTTCAAAAAAATGTTGCTTAATAATGAATCATACACAGTTACTGGACAGGTGAGCTGGTCAGCAGTGCACTGGCAAGAGAGACAAGGAAGGTATGTGGGATCTTGGAAGATCCTTTTATTATAGTAGGAAAATCAAAGTAGGGCAAGGGAAAGCAGATGGAGTTCTCTGATTTTTCAGAAGTATTTGACCTATATTTAGAAATCCATTTCTATGTACCTTAATATCTGATTTGTTGTTTGACTAGGAAGAAAAAAAATTCACACAAGCATAAATGTCTCTTTCCTAATCATATATTAGGAAGGAAATGTGTTTCACGGACCTTACTTGCAGCAATGATAAGAATACATTTATGATATAACAGCAATAATGTTGTGAACATCACCCAGGGAAGTTAGCTAACTTACCCAAAGTCGTTGCATATCCAGAAAAAGAAAGTAAATTTTCCTACCTCCGGCTAAGCAGATAAGCTTTCCTGCAGTACAAAGATCCTATACACTGAGACCCTGAAAAATGATGTTTTTTTTTTAAAAAAAATCCAAGCTGAATACAACTTGATATTCTGGTTGGATTAAATATGTAACAGAGCTTCTAGTATTACCCAACGGAAAGAAATAAAAAACAAATGAAAGTGGTAAGATGTTCTGGCAATTAGCAAGGTATATTTATAGTTTACAAACATTAATTTAAACCTTGGTTCATAGTATTAATTTTGAAAAAGTTACTTAATCTCCCTGAACTTCCAATTTTCCTGGGTACAATGAGGATTGTATGAGTTAATTTTTGCAAATCACAGTGCTTCAAGCTCTGGTAAATGCTCGATAAATAGTGCCAACTGTATTTATTAATAATGGTTAATACTGCAATAATTTACTACTCTCAACTTCCAATGATCCAGAAAACAAAGCTATTATCTCTCTCAGTGACTGACACCTTAAGGAAAGCATTAACCTAATATAACAATGACTAAGAGAACACTATTTTAGTGAAGACACGCACGCCCACACATCTCCCACCACTACACACACATTTCAGTTCTCGGAAATAATTAACTGTGAGCAGCTACTTTACTCCAGATACACTGTAGATGCTGTAAAGTGATCTACATTTCTACAGCTTCAGGAGATGGTCTCCCCATAAAGTATTAGCTAACAGCACAGCACTGCAGGGGGAACAAGGACCTGTCAGCGTGAACAAAGAAAACTGTTATGTAAATCCATAGTTTGATAAAGTCCTTAGTTACACACCTTCTAAGACCAAAAAAAAAAAAAACTTTAACTTTCATTTTCTGGATTTCAGAAGTACAATTAGGGTAAATGAATTTTACTTTGTAAATTCTGTTCTTCCACTCTTCCTAAAGCCTTAAAAAGCCTTCTGAAGTGGCAAAATAAATATTTGTTTGTTTCTAGACCATATTTTTCCTTCTTTCTTCTCATCTTTCCCATGTACTATTGCGCAGATGATTAACAACTGTGTCTGTTCATCCTCGGTGACACTTACCAACATGCAGATGCTCAAATTCCATGTTCGTGGTCAGAACATTTGGCTTTACTTTTTTGGGATACAAGTCCTGACACAGATCTTTTATTTTGCATGAGGCCTTCCCACTACAAAAGTGGATTTCTCTTACCATCCCAGGGTCCAACAGCCTGTCAGCTCTGGCCTGCTCTAATTCAGAGGTTGGAAGCGTTTAAAAAAAAAATCCTCCTTGGAGGCAAGTGCATGTCCTGCTTGAGAGACACCACCTCCCACCCCATCACCATGGAGGAAATCAGGTTCATGATGCAGCGTGGCCTCCCCAGAAAGCCTGTGAAAACAAAGCTTGCACACAGAAATGAATTAAATAGAAACTCCTCTGCAGACATTTAAGACTTTTGAGCAACTAATCAATAACTATGAAGTATCCTAAAATGAAATTTCATAAGAACTGACTGGGTTGGAATTTAAATAAATGCTTTTGACCTGCCCCAAACCAAGCTGAATGCTTCCCACTGCATGGGCCTTCTTCTCAGTGACAAACATTCATAACAATCCCAAGTTCTAGCCAATATTAAAAAAAGGCATCTAATTAACTTTGATATGCCAACTTTCAGTTAAATGATGTAACTATGGAGTCATTTCGTAAACTAACAAACTGTGAATTGTTCAAAAATTTTGACAGTATGAATTATTAAAAATTAGTCACAAATTACATCTTCCATCTAGTCTCCCAAACTAGAAACCTTGGCTTTTGACAACCCTGCCCATCCTAAATCCAGTCAGTCATCAAAACCAATCATCTCTAACTCAGACAGTCCCCTAGAATTAGACTCTCATTCACCCCAACCACGTTCATTCTCGGACCTAGTTTGAACGATTTCAATACTCTCTTCCTTGGTCACAAGTCTCTTGCATCCACCTCTCAACATGCAGTAAGACCTCACCAAAAGCAAAGATAAACACGCCCATCACTTGCCAGGAAAAACCTTGTAGATCTCCAGTGATTCTAAGATAGAATTCCGGGTCCTGGTCTGGACTGTGATGATTCCCACATGGATGACCACCTGCCAACCCATCTCCTCTTGTCTTTCTCAAGTCCCCCTTTGTTCCTGCTGCCCAGGATGCCTCCCCATTTCTTGGATGTGACAGGACCCATCAGAGCCTCTGGGGCAGAATGAGCTCTTCTCTCAAAGACAGCTCAGCTTTACACCTGGTAAACTTCTATTTAACCTTCCAGTGCCACTTTGAATGTCCCCTCTTTATGGGGGGCTTCTCCCCCTTTTCCTTCCCAAAGCTGTTGAGTACATTATCGTGTGTTTCTGCAGCATGTTTAGCATCTGTGTCAGCATGTCTTCTGTGTGAGTGCTGTCTGTGTGCTGTCCTGTCCCCAGCAAGAGCATGAGTTCCCATAAGACATGAACCACGTACTATTCCTAGGCTGGTATGAATGCTAACATTGACTGAATCCTCTACTGTATGTTAGCTTCATCATGATGTAAAACAAAGTACGTGAAATTAAAGCCAGGCAACTCCTGGGTTTAAATCATAAATCCTAGCACTGTCTTCTTCTAGAAACTTAGTGTGGAGAATTGCGCTTCCTCACCTGTAAACTAGTAACACATCCAACTCATGGGAAGGCAGGGTTAGAGGGATGGAGGGAGGGAGAACTATGGAAGATTAAATGAGATGATATGACCACTGTCTGGAAACGTCCGGGCATGAATATATTTATTAATGATAACAAAGAAAAAAACGGCCCTAGACCCCACTCTGTGCTGTCATGAGGTTAACAACCTCCCCCCCGCCATCTAGCCAACTAGTAAGAAAGACCCACAGATGACACAGGAACTGACAGATCCCACAGGGTAAGTGCCAGCAAGCCAAGACTCAAAGCCAGTTGAGGATCTAACCATAAGCTCCGAAAATTACTTTACTTACCTAAGTACCCAATAATTTATCTGATCCTCATCAAAATACCTTTTACCTTCCTCATTTTATGGATAAAAACTGAGCCTCAAATACATAACTTGCCACAAATCATACATACAGTTACAGGGTAAACAATCTAGGATTCAATTCCAGTGTGCCTAAACTCAAAACACTTCAGTCAAAATCCCATAGGCTATTTTCAATATAAAATGAGCAGGCATACTATAAAACAGAAGACTGGCATGAACCTCTGGAACAGCACCTGTGTGGTGGTGATTCAAAATGAAGCCAGATTCCCCCTGGTTAAGGTGATCAGGAAACCTACCTAGAAGGTTTTTTAAAGTATTAAAAAAAATAAAATTTGACATTTGAAAAATGAAAATTATTGTTGGAAACAAAAATATGGCTGGAGAGCATTCAGGATAAGGGAGAAATCTGCAAATCAGGGACAGAGAAACACAGCGTCCTCATGGGACCAGGGGAGAGTCAGAGTGGGGAGGGCAAATGCGGGAAGTGGGGTTCCAACAAGGGTGTGCACCACATGAGCAGGAAATAAGGCAGCCCAGTCCTGGTGAGAATAAGCCACAAAGAGAAGGGGATGGGATGTATGGGGACTGATCCAGGCAAGAGGCCCAGAGCAGAGATATGGTGGGGGCCCTGGGCAGAGAGGCAGACTTCCCAGGAGCTGAGGGGCACAGATGGGGACCACAGGGCCTCAGTGCACAGGAGGGCAAGGTTTTACATATGAAAGAAAGCCACAGTCATGCCCTTGAGAAAGGAGGACCACTTGATGACGTTTTGCAAAGGAGTCTGATTTCACGTAAGTTGAATCTGAGATGCCAGTGGAACACCGAGATCAAGTTTTTCATCAGGCAGACAAACCCACAATCAGAGCTGCAGGTGTGACTGGAGCTGGGTGTCTGCATGCAGGCCAGTCCGTGGGCATATGCATGTGTGAAGACAAAGAATGAGGGGAGGGAGGGGAGAGAAAATCAAGGACTTGACTTTCTACATTTTAGCAGCAGGAAGAAAAAAGGAGAAGAAATTGTGCTATGAAGCAAGCAGAGTTTGCAAGAAGCATTGTCTAAAACCGCATCAAATCCTACTAGAAGTTAAGGAAAGTGAATTCTCAAAACTAAGGGAACAGACACCTTTTCATAAATATCTGAAATATGTTGATGGGCCTGGAAATCGGATAGTTAAGGACAAAATGGTGATAGAAAAGTAGAAGCAAGGTTTCCCAAAGTCTTGCAAGAAGAATTAGTCCATATAAGATGAAATTGAGGAAGGTCACATAAAACTGCAAACCTTCTAATAAAATGAGAAAGAGTCCCTGCTCAGAACAAGTGGCTGGACAGTTGCTGAGAAGAAGGAAAAACATTTGATCATGGCTACATCTGTGATCATCCTCATTCAGAGACCAGCCACTCTCCAGAGCGCAAATACAACTGCACAAAACAGAGGCCTTGACGAGCCATTTCCAAAGACCAAGCACTTATAGTAATGTCACAATCAGGATTTAGAATCAACAAATTTATCAATAGGACCCATGTATCCACAAGCTATCCAGGGAAGATAGTTTATTAGCTTCATCTTACTATATATCTCTTATTTTCTGAAGTTATTAACAAAGGCAGCCTCCTGTTAGAACTTGTGCATTTGCCTTAGACCATACTTAAGAGATGCTAACATGTTTCTGTCCATGGACTGTACTGATTCTGAAAGAATTTCAACGGCCTCTGCATGACAGACACAGTCGTCAAGAGGAGGCATGCCAGAGTTCTACAGACTTAGATGGTGACCATTTCCTGCTAATTGCGATGCCCAGTCTCCCCCTCTCTAAAATAGACATTAATAATAATACCTCCAGGGTGTTATAAGGTTTGTAAGATCAAATGACATGTGTAAAATCCTTAGCAAAGTAACAGCTCCACAAATGTTACTGTTATTTGAAGGTCATGGTAACACAACCATTTTACCAGTGAGGTAACACAACTAGTAACAGAGCTTAGAAACAAAATCAATTTTCATCCCTTAGCTCAGTGCTCTTTAGTTGGATTTTAATTTCCAAGTATTATTAAATGTCAGTGTGATCTTGATTAAAGTCATGACCCAACAAGATCCTGAGTAGGAGGTGCCTTAATTGTGTTTGCTTGATCTTACCTTGTGGAAACTTTGCTCATGCTCAAAGACACTGCTTATTGCTCATAGCTAAGGAGAACATGGGATGGCCTGGTGTCTCGTTTAATCAACAGTAGTTTACTGCTGGGTACAGAAGAGGTTAACCAGTTCCCATGAGTACTCTGTGTTCACTATATCTGATTTGTAGCCCATCATATCTGTAGGCATCCATGATCTTTATATCTTGATATAAGCTCCTTCACAAAGTTTTGTACAAATCTTTACAAGTGAAAGAATATTTCAATACAAGTTAATCCCTTAGCTAAAGAAGATAATGGCTGAGAAAATTCAACTTAATGAAATTTGTTTTCTATGAAAGGGAAGATGTGTTGTTTTAACCAGAAACTCAACTGAAGGGAGTTATCCCAAGCTTTAACTGAAAAAGTGCTGGGTCGGAAGAGTACAAGAAATCCTATAACTTCATCAACATCAGCATTCAAAATATTGGATTATTTTCTCTAATATGACTGTAACCAGAACTATATCTATACTTGTTTTCATCTGTTTTTAGAGAAAGAAAACTACAATGACTCTTTTCCTGAGCAGTGTAGAAAGCAGCTTACATTTCACTCTAATTTTTAAAATTTGCTAAATGAACAAATATTTTACATTTTAAAAATCAAAAGTAGTAAAATTAACTTTCCATGGAATGTATTCTGTGGTGCTGAAGTTTGAAAACGTCTTCCAGCAACTCTGTAGCCTTGGAAATTACTGCTGACCTTTGAACAACAAGGGTTTGAGCTGCACAGGTCCACTTACACTTGGATTTTCTCAATAGTAAATAGTACAGCCCGACCAGCTCCTTGAATGGCAGACGTTGGAGAATTCACTCTAAATTATAGGTAGCCTATAGACTGCTCAGAGAGTAACCCTCACCCCAGGTTGTTTGTTCAAGGGTCAACTGTAATCCTGTTCCGGGAATACCCTTTCCATAATTTGAAATCATCAAGAGGGCACAGGTAAATATGTGATACTTGGATTCCCTGGGCATGAATGTGAAGAAACTTTCAAAATGAAGCTGAGTTCTATTTTTCACTGAAATTAACACCTCACTCGCTCTTTTTGCTGAGCATAGAGACTTGCTTAGAAGGAATGGCCACCTAATTTCTCTTACGCACAAATGGGGGATAAAAATCAACACTGCAATAGAATAAATGCAGTAGAAATGCTTGACAATTAACAGAACAAAGACATGGAAGAATCTAATATTTATAGTACCTTGCTCGTTTTATGCATATGCATTTATGTGAAACAATTAAATAGCTTACAAATCAAATCAGAAATAACCTGGTATATATTATTATGGTAGACGTTAAAATATCTGTAAAAATTAATCTGTAAAAAATAACTTTATCTGTATCTGTATATGCAGTAGGTAAAAACATCTTAATCTAGACTACTTACCCTGTAGACAAGTTTCTTGAAAAGTTTAAAATTTTTTCTCTATAGAATTGTTTGATACTTTGATAAACTCACAAATAATTATTCTAAGTCTTAATATTCTCTAACTTCAATGTTCCACAACCCCTTATACTTCAAAAGTAAAATTCAGAAGAACATTCTTATAAATATATAAAGGAAAAAAATCCCAGGGATTATGCCTGGGGCCACAGTAAATATTGAATAAGATTAAATTTAATAAACTTTTTTGTTAAAGATAGAGATTTATTCAGAGTTACACTTCCAGATCTGAATATCTGCATTTTAACATCTCAACATTTTTCAAATAAAAACAATGAAAGAGTTAAACAGAGAAAGTTCCCCTAAGAAATTAGACGTGGTGTTAGCTCCATTGAAGAGTCTGTCAACCACCTGGAAACCAGCTCCAACTCTCTCAGCTGAGAAGCTTCTCAATTACACACAGAATGTGGACCAAAGCATTAACCAGCCACCCGAGGAAGATGTTCTGTAAATAAACTTAGGGCTCACCCAGCGGACCTCATCACCTGAGCAAAAACTCTTGAGAATTCAAAGGTAGGACTTCCTTGGAGTTAAAGGAAATAGGCAAAAAGCAGCATCTACAACAAAGCAGCAACTAATTTTTACAGAACACATTTTCTGGAGCAAGGCTTCCCCAAACCTGGCTGATCAAAACCCCTATTTTCAGAGTCCAAACTCAGGCTTAGCCAGTTGGACATTCCAAAACTGGAGGCCAAACTAGAATTTTAGGACCTGCAGACCCAGCCAGGAGCCCGCTGAGGGAGGGCCCTGCAGGCATGAGTGAGGGCTCTGAGGCTGCCTCAGGTGACAGTGAGCAACTCCAGCAGGTGACGGGATCTCTCGTCAGTGGAGAAGGAGATGAGAGGCAAGAGGGGACACGGAGGCCCAGTAGGAGGCACAGAGGTGATGTGCACCAGAGTGATGACAACAGAATAGCAACAATGTCAGAGTTTCTAGACAGGTGACCCCTGAACAACACGGGTTTGATTGGCGTGGGTCCACTTACACGCAGATTTTGTTCAAGAGGAAACACTTCAGAACCACAGGCTCTGCAGAGAGAAACATGGCTGCAGTTGGAGGGCCGCCCGTAACTTATGGGGGGATGCTCCACTGCGGGGGTTCGGAGGCCCTGACCCCTGTGCTGTTCAAGGGGCAGCAGCATCTCTGAATCAACAGCTTTGGCAACAGATCAGCTACAGGAGGTGAAGAAAAGGCAGGAGATATGGGGTCAGCTTTCCTGGGTGTGGATTCCACCTCTGCCACTTACAGAACTGTGCGACTTAGCAAGTAACACTCTCTGAGTCTCAGTTTTCACACCAGTAAATGGAAGTAGGGTTAAATACATAAATGTTTAAATTAATCAATTTAAGTGATCTATGTTAAACACTAACCACAGGGCTTGGCCCTTAGACTAAATGTTAGCTGTTATTCATCAGTTTTGTTGTTAATGATGCTGCTGTAAATATATCATTCATTGAGACCAGGCACTGTGAAAATAAAGACTTTTTTGAAAGGGAAAAATAGCTCCCCTTATGACAAATGTGTGCTCCCCAAGACCACTTTCAGTTTCCCCCATAATGCCTGCAGACCTATTTATTTTTTTTGCAAAACAGAGAAATGCTGAAGTATGGAAACAATTTAGTTCTGTTACCAGGATCCTCAAGGCCACCGATCATCTACAGTATGCCTCATGGCATCAAGAACAAGAAATAGACCCCAGTTTTCTGACTCTCCTCATTCCTAACACCTGGACTGAGGGAACAAAACACACCCACTTGGGTTCACTTAACCTGCATTTGCCTTGGACCTAATCACTCCCTCTCACATTTTCCCACTCACACTAAAGAAACCATCGCCCACCTTTAGGTTTTCATTGCCTGTGTCCACAGTGAGTCTGAAATTCCTGCTTTGTCAAGATACCATTTTAAAGAATGTGCCTATAGCAGTTGTCAACTGAAATGACACAATACTGCTATTAGATCGGTGCCCAGTAAATCAGGGGCAACTTCTTAAATACCAAGTCAATATATCCTGTATGAGAGTAAATTTTTCTTATTAGACAGCAAACAAGACGTTATACTCCTCAGTATATATTGTACTTCTCCCAAGTACTATGGGAGTCCGCATATGCAGACCACTGTCTTTCAGTTCCGTAACTGACACCTGGGAACAGGAGTGATGGATGCATCAATGGGGGCCCCTCAAAGACCCTCTGCCTCTTGTTGCATGAATCTCAGAACCTGTGTTGCAAAGCGTTAGTCAAGATCAGCATTCTAAGTTGCATAATGCAGGATTTCTCCTCGGGCCTTGCCCTGGCTTATGCTGCCATCTATTTTGAATCTGAAAATCACCTCATACTGCAGTAAACATTGGTTGCATTTGTAATAGAAAACTGGAAAGGCCTTCTCCACTGCGTCCCGTGACCCTCCTCAGGACGCACCTGTCCTCCTTCTCCACCTCCACGTGCCCAGACATCCTTTTCCCCATCCACCTTCAGTAAATATATAGAAAACATACAACTAATATTTACTACAAAAGGAGGCCACCTTCAGATTCAGATTCCATTAATGTCAATCCTTAACCTCAGTTATATTTTGACTTTGCATTAGATGCTTTGTTTTCAAGGATAACCTATTCTCATGCCCCTGACGGGATCAGTAAGAACTTCACTACGGCCCATCTGGTATCTCGAGAAGCTTGGCCTTAAAAAGCATGGTGAAAACAACCAGGAACCTTACTCTTAACCTACAGGCTCACATGTTGTCTCTGTAGACTAACAGGCAACAGGACAAGCCAACATGTTTCTGAGCTGCACCCATGGCCCATCCCTTCAGTCTCTGAAAAAAACTGACCTCCTCCCAGGCGACTGCTCCGAGTGAACTTGTGACACTGGGGTTTTCATATGGAACACTGTGGGAAAATTCTCGTTTTTAAAGTTCTCCTTTCAGGGCAGTATTTAAAGTACATCTTCGGGTACTGATTTTCCATGCAGATTTCTCAGGCTACTAATACTAGCTCCATTCTTCCTAGGCCATCTTCCATCTTTGAAACCCCAGTATTTACTTACAATGATCCCCGAAATCTTTTTCAAACAGCTTAAAAAATACCCAGGATTCTTTACAGCACATTAACCTGACCCAGAAGTCACATAATTGCTTTGTTAAAGGAATACTCATTACCAACCACAGTTAAGGAATGAGATGGTACCATTAGCCACCAAGAACATGGGGAAAGTTAGAATCTGTTTCTAGTGGAAGAAGTTTTTCCTTCTTTCACAGAGGCAGGGTGGTGTGCGGGAAAGTGATTGACCCAAGTGTCAGGAGACTGAGATTTCTGCCTCTGTCCAAAGTATTTTGGCCACAGGTAAGTCACTTCCCCTTTCTAAGCTGGAGTGACCTCATATGTCAGCTCTTTCCACTCCCATCTCCCATCCTCACTCACCTTCAGATGCATCACCCAGCACAGAGCCAGCCTGAGTTCCATGCCTTGTTTTGCCTTTGCCACACCTAATGCTGTGGCAGAGCTGACATTAACCTACAACCCTGACCCTCTGCCAGCCTCCACGGCACCCCCATCCCTACCACCAGCCCTCAGTCCCAGTTCTGGGACATCCAAATGAACCGTTTACACACCATTTTCAAACATCTGGCCTCAAACACCCCTACTCACCCAACGCAGAGGTGGACGTCACCTAATGTACAGTGAAAATGGAAGATGCCAGCACTCCCTCACCTTCCTGTGAATCAACTTGAAAGCCCACCTGCACTGCAGCCCCCTTCCCACGGCTGTTATAACACACGTGTTCCTGTCTGTGTCCCAGGCCAACTCCCACCTGAGGTATACATGCCCTCCCTCTGCTTTCCAGGGCCACAGGCTATCCATCAGTTCGCCTTCTCTATTGGATCCCTCCCATCAGCATCTGCACAGGCTCTAAACATTCCCAAGCTTTTTTAAAAAAAGGTACTTCTCTTTCCCCACTCATAACCCACCTGACACGAAGCCACTGGCTCTCATCACACACCTGCGCTGACCCCCTCTGATCTCCCTATCTAACCCTGACTCTCCGTCCAGCCTCAGCCTGCAGAGGCCTGGCCAGCGACCCCACAGCCAACCCAGACTGTTCTCTCCATCTGCAAGTATATTGACGATTACTTTCACAAATTCAATGACTATTTTTCAGTCTTGCTCTTCCTTGACTTCTAAGCAATATTTTACATCATTTAATACACAATCTGTTTTCTTAATCTTTATTTCTGCCCCCCTCTGACTGCACTTTATCTACCCCATGGGGCTCTCCACCTGCCCGTTGCATACATGTTCATCTCTATGTCAGGCCCTGCTTGATTCTCAACCTGCAGGCACTTTTCAATGCATAACATCTTCAGGGATCATCTACGAGGTGAAGATTCCTCCATCTCTCTCCCTTTAGGCTCTGTTTCCTGATGCCTAGACACAAATAACCAGTTGCATTTGAGTATCTTTCAGATTATCCATAAATTCAGTAAGAACTAAACTGAATTAACTGTTCTCCCAAACTGCTCCTCCTGTACTTCACACAATAAAGAGCACCACCCTCTCCCCTGTCGCCCAAGCTGGAAATCTGGTCACATACCCTCCTTATTCCTGCCCTCTCCCTCACCTTTATACCATCAGCCAAATCCCTGATGCTCATCATCTGGACCTTCCAAGGCAGAGCTTTTCAGAAGGTGGTCTTGGACCACCAGCAGCAGCATCACCTGAGAAACCAGCTCAGATCTCCTGACTCAGAACCTCTGGGGTGGGCCCGGCAATTTTGCTCACGTGTCCTCCAGGTAATTCAATACTTGCTCACTTTGGGAGAACCATTAATCTACGAGTATCATCAGAACTGCCCCTTCTGCATCCTGAGCACCACATCCATAGCTAAGGGCAGCACCTCTGCTCCCCTGGATCCCCACATCATTTACTCAAAATCTTCCAGCCTCCAAGCCAGACTCACGGAACACCCCTCTGTCCAGACTCCACAAGCACTCAGAAAGGTGTCTCTAAACCATTCCTCTGCTGAGTTTAAGTCTGTGCTTTGTGATCTCGGCATCCATGCCTTGTGCCTGCCCTCCCTCTTGGGAGAAGGGCCATGCCTGTCTCTGCTAACAGCTGCTAACTGCTAACAGGGTGGATTGTGGTGGGCAGTGGGGGTGAGGCCTGGGAACTCACCTCACCCTTTGGAAGCAGTTCCCTGGCTAGGGGCAAGTTGTGGCTCAATAAGGTGGCTTTTATGTGTGCCTGGGTGTAGTTAAGCCATGGCCCAGAAGCCTTCCATGGACCTGTCAGTCCAAGCAAATCCAAGAGCATCTGAGCATGACTCTGACTTTCCAGTCAGAGCAGGTTGCTCTGAATTTGAATTTAGTGAAAGAGGGTGTAAGTTTTCCACACTCTGTGTGGTCTGGCCTTGCAGGTAGAGAGAAGTCAGTCTAATTAAAAATTGTGCAGGTCCTCATGACATGTGCCAGAGGTTATGATATGTGTTTCTTTTCTCTGTTGTATAGTGTGAATAAATGCTTGCAGCTCTTAGCCCTTTGTTGATCAATGAAGCACTTTTTTATTACTGTTTTTCATCATATGTCAAGGAGGAACTGTAACTCTCCACATCTGTATATATAACATTTTTCTCCTAAAGAGGAGCTGCTCAGTGCTCCTGTATTTCTTTCATTTTTTGTCAAAGCAAGAAGCAAATACTTTAGAACTGTTAAATATATAAATAAAGTGAATAAAGTTTTGTGTTCTGCATGGTAATAAATAAATAAACAAAACATTTCTCTGTGTAAAACTCGCCAGTGGTTCCCCAGACTCCCAGGATTGAGTTCCAATTCCTAAACCCATCTTCCAGAAGTCTCCACCAAAGGTTATGGGTACCAAACAGAATCTTCTCTGCAGATGACCACCCCCAGGCCCACCCCTCACACTGGACACTGTGCTTCAGCCACAGTGACCACTTTGAACTCAAATCTTCTGTCCCCATGAAACACTGTGTCATTGCATCTTCCCACCTGGCAGGCCTTTGGACAGTGAGTGACATAGCACAAGGAGAGGAGCTGCATTTTTCATGAAAAAAAAAGTCAGTAACTATTATGTGACTGGCTGGTGACCACATATGATTACAGACAGAAAGAAAGTCACACTGACAGAATACATTTACATTTTACGTTTTACTTAAGTATAGAACAGCGGCCAGCAAACTGCAGCTGCTCCCCATATTTGAAAATGAAATCTTGTTAGGAAATAACAGTCACGCTTATTCACTGCACGTTTTCCATGGTGGCTCTCACAGGATGACAGCAGAGCTGGGTACTGTGACAGAGGCTGTAAAACAGTTACTAAAGCCTAAGATATCTTCCCTCTGGCCAATTTTAAGAAACTGTGCCAACCCCTCATCTAGACAATAATGTAATACAAAGGAAATAAATCATGTTTCAGATTTCCAAAGGCTAGTAAAACTCTGGAGGAAAAGCCCTCTAAGCTGCTGGTTAGCTGGTGTCCTCTGTGTCCAAGGGCCCTTCAAGTTCTGCACTCCTCCTGGCTCTTGAGATGGGAGAGGAGGCCAACAAAATATACTTGTTTATAATGGTGTGTTAGTTTCTGCTTTATTACCAAGTGAATCAGCTATACATATACATATATCCCCATATCTCTTCCCTCTTGCATGTCCCTCTTTCCCACTCTCCCTATCCCACCCCTCTAGGTGGTCAAGAAGCACCGGTCTGATCTCCCTGTGCTATGTGGCCACTTCCCACTAGCTATTTTATATTTGGTAGTGTATATATGTCCATGCCAATCTATCACTTCCCAACTTACACTTCCTACTCCCCATGTCCTCAAGTCCATCCTCTACATCTGTGTCTTTGTTCCTTTCCTTCCACTAGGATCTTCAGAAACTTTTTTTTTTAATCCATATATATGTGTTAGCATACAGTATTTGCTTTTCTCTTTCTGACTTACTTCACTCTGTAGGACAGACCCTGGTTCCATTCACCTCACTACAAATAACTCAGTTTCATTTCTTTATATGGCTGAGTAATATTCCATTGTATATATGTGGCATATCTTCATTATCCATTCATCTTTCGATGGACACTTAGGTCTCTTCCATGTCCTGGCTATTGTAAATAGAGCTGCAATGAACATTGTGGCACATGACTCTTTATCAATTATGGTTTTCTCAGGATATATGCCCAGCAGTGGCATTGCTGGGTCATTTGGTAGTGCCAATTTTAGTTTTTTGAGGAACATCCATACTGTTCTCCATAGTGGCTGTATCAATTGACATTCCCACCAACAGTTCAAGAGGGTTCCCTTTTCTCGACATCCTCTCCAGCATTTATTGTTTGTAGACTTCTTGATGATTGCCATTCTGACCTCTGTGAGGTGATACCTCTTTGTAGTTATGATTTGCATGTCTCTAGTGATTACTGATGTTGAGCATCCTTTCATATATTTGTTGGTAATCTGTATATCTTCTTTGGAAAAATGTCTATTTATGTCTTCTGTCCATTTTTGGATTTGGTTGTTTGCTTTTTTGATATTGAGCTGCACGAGCTGCTTGAAAATTTTGGAGATTAATCCTTTGTCAGTTGCTTCATTTGCAAATATTTTCTCCCATTCTGAGGGTTGTCTTTTCATCTTATTTATGGTTTCCTTTGCTGTGCAAAAGCTTTTAAGTTTCACTAGGTCCCATTTGTTTATTTTTGTTTATATTTCCTTTTCACTAGGCATGGGGCAAAAAGGAGCTTGCTGTTATTTATGTCATAGAGTGTTCTGAGTGGGTTGTCCACTAAGAGGTTTATAGTGTGTGGCCTTAAATTTAGGTCTTTACCCATTTTGAGTTTATTCTTTTGTATGTTGTTATGAAGTGTTCTAACTTCATTCATTTACATGTAGATATCCAGTTTTCCCAGCACCATTTATTGAAGAGGTTGCCTTTTCTCCATTGTATATTCTTGCATCCTTTGTCAAAAATAAGTTGACCATAGGTGAGTGGGTTTATCTCTGGGCTTTCTAGTCTGTTCCACTGATCTATATATCTGTTTTGTTGCCAGTGCCATACTGTCTTGATTACTGTAGCTTTGTAGTATAGTCCGAAGTCCAGGAGCCTGGTGCCTCCAGCTCCGTTCTTCTTCCTCAAGATTGCTTTGGCTATTAGGGGTCTTTGTGTTTCCATACAAATTGCAAAAATTTTTGTTCTAGTTCTGTGAAAAATGTCAGTGTTAGTTTGATAGGAATTACATTGAATCTGTAGATTGCTTTGGGTAGTATAGCCATTTTCACAATGTTGATTCTTCCAATCCAACAACATGGTAAGTCTCTCCATCTGTTTGTATCATCTTTATTTTTGTTCATCAGTGTCTTATAGTTTCTGCATACAGGTCTTTTATCTCCTCAGGTAGCTTTATTCCTAGGTATCTTTTTTCTTTTTGTTGCAATGGTAAATGGAGCGTTTCCTTAATTTATTGTTCAGATTTTTATCCTTAGTGTATATGGATGCAAGAGATTTCTTTGCATTAATTTTGTATCCCACTACTTTGCCAAATTCATTGACTAGCTCTAGTAGTTGTCTGGTAGCACTTTAGGATTCTCTCCGTATAGTACCATGTCATCTACAAACAGTGACAGATTTACTTTTTCTTTTCCAATTTGGATTCACTTTATTTTTTTTCCTTCTCTGATTGCTGTGGCTAAAACTTCCAAAACTATGTTGAATAATAGTGGTGAGATTGGACAACCTTTTCTTCTTCCTGATCTTAGAGGAAATGTTTTCAATTTTTCACCATTGAGAACGATGTTGGTTGTGTGTTTGTCATATATGGCATTTATTATGTTGAGGTAAATTCCTTCTATGCCTACCTTCAAGAGGGTTTTTATCATAAATGGGTGTTGAATTTTGTCAAAAGCTTTTTCTGCATCTATTGAGATGATCATATGGTTTTTATCTTTCAATTTGTTAATATGTCGTATCACACTGATTGATTTGTGTGTATTGAAGAATCCTTTCATTCCTGGGATAAACCCCACTTGATCATGGTGTATGATGCTTTAAATGTGCTGTTGGATTCTGTTTGCTAGTATTTTATTGAGGATTATTGCATCTGTGATCATCAGTGATATTGGCCTGTAGTTTTTTCTTTGTGACACCTTTGTATGGTTTTGGTATCAGGGTGACTGTGACCTCGTAGAATGAGTTTGGGAGTGTTCCTCCTTTTGCTATATTTCAGAAGATTTTGAGAAGGTTAAGTGTTAGCTCTTCACTAAATGTTTGATAGAATTCACCTGTGAAGCCATCTGGTCCTGGACTTTTGTTTGTTGGAAGAGTTTTAATCACAGTCTCAATTACAGTGCTTGTGATTGGTCTGTTAGTATTTTCTGTTTCTTCCTGGTTCAGTCTCAGAAGGTTGTGCTTTTCTAAGAATTTGTCCATTTCTTCCAGGTTGTCCATTTTATTGGCATATACTTGCTTAAAGTAATCTCTCATGATCCTTTGTATTTCTGCAATGTCAGTTGTTACTTCTTCTTTTTCGTTTCTAATTCTATCCATTTGAGTCTTCTCCCTTTTTTCTTGATGAGACTGGCTAATGGTTTATCAATTTTGTTTATCTTCACAAAGTGCCCGCTTTTAGTTTTATTGATCTTTGTTACTGTTTCCTTCATTTCTTTTTCATTTATTTCTGATCTGATCTTTATGATTTCTTTCCTTCAGCTAACTTTGGGGGTTTTTTGTTCTTCTTTCTTTAATTGCTTTATGTGTAAGGTTAGGTTGTTTATTTGAGATGTTTCTTGTTTCTTGAGGTAGAATTGTATTGCTATAAACTTCCCTCTTTGAACTGCTTTTGCTGTATCCCATAGGCTTTGGGTCATCGTGTTTTCATTGTGATTTGTTTCTAGGTATTTTTTGATTTCCTCTTTGATTTCTTCAGTGATCTCTTGGTACTTAAGTAGTGTATTGTTTAGCCTCCATGTGTTTGTATTTTTTACATATTTTTTCCTGTAATTGATATCTAGTCTCATATTGTTGTGGTCAGAAAAGATACTTGATACGATTTTAATTTTCTTAAATTTACCAAGGCTTGATTTGTGACCCAAGATATGATCTATCCTGGAGTATGTCCCATCCTGGAGTATATCCCATTAACACTTGAGTAGAAAGGGTATTCTATTGTCTTTGATGGAATGTCCTATAAATATCAATTAAGTCATCTTGTATAATGTATCATTTAAAGCTTGTGTTTCCTTATTTATTTACATTTTGGATGATTTGTCCATTGGTGAAAGTGGAGTGTTAAAGTCCCCTACTATGATCATTTTCCTCTTGTATGGCTGTTAGCATCTGTCTTATGTATTAGGGTGCTCCTATGTTGGGTTCATAAATATTTAGCATTGTTATATGTTCTTCTTGGATTGATCCCTTGATCATTATGTAGTGTCCTTGTCTCTTTTAATAGTCTTTATTTTAAAGTCTATTTTGTCTGATATGAGAATTGTTACTTTATTCTGATTTCCATTTGCATGGAATATCTTTTTCCATCCCCTCCCTTTCCGTCTGTATGTGTCCCTATGTCTGAAGTGGGTCTCTGGTAGACAGCGTTTATATGTCTTGTTTTTGTATCCATTCTACCAGTCTATCACTTTTGGTTGGAACATTTAATCCATTTATATTTAAGGTAGTTATCAATATATATTTCCTATTGCCATTTTCTTAATTGTTTTGGGTTTGTTATTGTAGGTCTTTTCTTCTCTTGTGTTTTCTGCCTAGAGAAGTTCCTTTAGCATTTGTTGTAAAGCTGCTTTGGTGGTGCTGAATTCTCTTAGCTTTTGCTTGTCTGTAAAGGTTTTAATTTCTCTGTCAAATCTGAATGAGATCCTTGTTGGGTACCGTAATCTTGGTTGTAGGTGTTTTCCTTTCATCACTTTAAATATGTCCTTCCTCTCTCTTTAGGCTAGCAGAGTTTCTGCTGAAAGATCAGCTATTAATCTTATAGGGATACCCTTGTATATTATTTGTTGTTCTTCCCTTGCTGCTTTTAATACATTTTCCTTGTATTTAATTTTTGGTAGTTTGATTAGTATGTGTCTTGGCAGGTTTCTACTCGAATTTATCCCGTATGGGAATCTCTGTGCTTCCTGAACTTGATTGACTATTTCCTTTCCCATATTAGGGAAGTTTTAAACTATAATCTCTTCAAATATTTTCTCAGTCCCTTTCTTTTTCTCTTCTTCTTCTGGAACCCCTATAATTCGAATGTTGGTGCAGTTAATGTTGTCCCAGAAGTCTCTGAAACTGTCCTCAATTCTTTTCATTCTTTTTTCTTTATTCTGGTCTGTGGTAGTTATTTCCACTACTTTATCTTCCAGGTCACTTATCCGTTCTTCTGCCTCAGTTATTCTCCTATTGATCCCTTCTAGAGAATTTTTAATTTCATTTATTGTGTTTTTCATTATTGTTTATTTGCTCTTTAGTTCTTCTAGGTCCTTGTTAAACACTTCTTGTATTTTCTCCATTCTATTTCCAAGATTTTGGATCATGTTTACTATCATTACTCTGAACTTCTTTGCAGGTAGACTGCCTCTTTACTCTTCATTTGTTTTGCCTGGAGTTTTGTAACTTGCTGCTTCATCTGCTGTGTGTTTCTTTGTCTTCTCATTTTCTTAACTTACTGTGTTTGGGGTCTCCTTTTCACATGCTGCAGGTGAGTGGTTTTTATTGTTTTTTGTGTCTGCCCCCAGTGGCTAAGTATTGTTAAGTGGGTTGTATAGGCTTCCTGGTGGAGGGGACTGGTGCCTGTGTTCCAATGGACGAGGCTGGATCCTGTCTTTCTTGTGGCAGGATGGCATCCAGTGGTGTGTTTTGGAGTGTCTGTGACCTTATTTTAGGCAGTCTCTGTGCTAATGGATGGTGTTGTGTTCCTCTCTTGCTTGTTGTTTGGCATAGGGTGTCCATCACTGTAGCTTGCTCATCATTGAATGGAGCTGGGTCTTAGCACTCAGAAGGAAATCTCTGGGAGTTCATTCTCTGTTTGATATTATGTGGATCTAGGAGGTCTCTGGTGGACCAGTGTCCTGAACTTGGCTCTCCCACCTCAGAGGCACAGGCCTGACACCTGGCAAGACGATGAAGACCCTGTCAGCCAAAAGGCCCAGGTCACTCAGCGGCTGGGACAGGATGGAGAACGTGTTTCACAGATTCTGGATTCCCAGCTTTCCCCAATATGTATGTATTATATAAGTTTTATGTAGAAAAATTTATGATACATAATATATATATTATACATATTGCCTATAATATATAAATATGTATCTTAAACTTATTCTATATAATCAATTCATGATATAGAATATGTTTATTATATATAATCTGGTATATTATGTATAGAATACCTACAGGTGCACATACGTACACAAACACACCTTGTTACGGTTCAGTTTCAAATTAGGGTTTTTGCGTCTGGAAGGCTTGCATTGTGCAACTTCTCAGTCTGTATGGAGCTGATCCCCTTGTCAGTTCCATCATTGGAAAATCAATGTTTTCTCATGTTCATTCAGCTGCCTTTTCATCGTGAGGACAATTTTCCTGTGACGTTTAAAACACTTCAGTCGCCTGGAACCCCAACTGCCTTATTGTGCTTCTGTTTCCCTAGCCTGAGGAGAATGATCCACAGACATGCTTCTAAGGCTGAGGTGCAATAACGTACTGCCTATGGGTTTCTTCTATGGCTGGCCTGGCTTCAGGATTTATGATGTGGTAGTCGATTTGGTGTGAGGTTCTTGTTGTACGTGGCACAAGAAAGGAATCCAGTGTGATGCTTGTGCATGGGGCAGTCCAGTTTTCCCAGCACCATTCAATTCACAGGCTATCTTGTACCCGTGGACCCTCTCACCTCCTTTGATGGCATAAGCATGGCATTTTGGGGGGCTGTCCGTTCCCTTGCTTGGATCTATGTGGTTGTCTTCTGTGCCAATACCATGCTGTCTTGATGATGCTAGTTTGCAATCTATTTGGAAATCAGGCAGTGTTGGATGTCCGAATTCTGCACTACTTTCTGAAGAGCATATGGACACTCTCTAGGTTCATTTGGGTTTCCGGACCCATTTCGGTATTCTAGATTGTACTTGTCTGAGAAAATCTGTGGGTATTTTGAGAGCAATGGCATCAACTCTCTGGATTGCCTCAGGTGTGTGGAATGATTTGCACAAGACAGACGCTTTTGATACATGAGCACGGCCTATCTTTCCATGTTACACGTGTGTCATCTTCATTTTCTTTCATCAGTATGTCTCCCATCCCGTTTTCTGAGTTACGGGTCTTGTAGGTCGTGGGTTAAATGGACTCACAGGTATTTTCTTTGTGTTTTACCATCATTGTTGATGGGATTGTCTTCTTCCTCATTCAGATAGATTGTTGTTAGTGGAGAGAAACACAACCAGTTTCTGTAGCGTCAATGAAGTTTCTACCCTACAATCGAACTGAGCTTCCAGAGTTCTGTTTTGTTTTGTTTTATTTTTTGTAGGGTGGCTGGGGTTGCCTGCAGCATTTTCTGTGCAGAGAATCGGGTCAACTGGAGTTTTTCCTCTGCCGTCAGATTCTTCTTCTTTCCTTACCATGCTGTTATTATGGTGATGACTTACTCTGCCTTGGTAAATGAAAGCAGACCGTGTGCCAGGGTTAGAGTTAGGTGTATGTAATAACTGGCCCTCTTCTCCTTCCTCTCTCACCATCTCTCTGAGTTCTCCAGGAATGGCAGAACATGGCCAAGGCCCCATAGGACTCAGCTCAGTGAGCTGGATGGCTGTTCATCTGCTGCTGCTTCCCATACGTAATTTGGTCTACCATCTGTGACACTTATGTGGCTGGGGGTTGGGGCTTGGGGGTTGTGGGTGCCTTCAGACCTTTCCCTCCTTTGAGACCAATCCTCTGTTCATATGTGTTGGCAAATTTCTGTCCACCAGATTGGTGGTCTGAAGCCAGCATTTGGTCCAGGCCCAAGACCAGCTGCTGGGGTCTCACACTGTGGGGCCCAGCATTCAGCTCTGGCCTGCTCACCTTTGTACTCCTCCTTGGTGAGCTCCGGGTCCTGCAGCTGACTTGGGGATAAGCATGGCATGGTGCTCCTGGTCAGAACCAGCTATGCTGAGCTCTCTTCGTAGCCCAGGATTGGGAACTGTAGTCTCCTGTCCCCAGGATCCAGAGAAACCTCCACAGCCCCAATCCCCAGAGCCAGTCCTGGCCCTCGTGGGCAGTTGGTACAGGGTGCGGAGTAGAGCAACCTGTCCCCACACTCGTGGAGATTCATTGGTTGTCCCCATCAATGAGCTCCTCACCAATCTCTGACCTGGGGCTCTGCCATGAGAGTGAGCAGAAGATGAGCAGGCCTGGCCTGAAGGGATCATGGCCCCACCCGACCATTATCACTGCTTTTTCTTCCCACTCGACCTTCTGCTCCCAGATCAGGCACAAACCTAGGTCAGATCACATATCCACCTGGGAACAAAGAGATCGACCTCGAGTCTTTGGCATAAACTTCGGGCCAAAGATCGCTGCCTGGACTCACTCCATACTGACTGGCCAGCTTGACAGGGCTGTGGATGTGTCTGGCCCACCAGGCTTCTCACCCCTAATCAGACTGCCCAAGGTGGAAGCAGACCTACCCCACAAGACAGGAAGACCCACCTCCAAACCCACTCCACACAACCAGGCAAAGAACTGAGGGCTACCCAGCTGGCATCAGAGTTGTGGCCTGGCCTGGGGCTCCCTGGTTTACATTTGGGGTCCCCTGGTCCAATAGCCCAAGACAGCTCGGGTGAGACTTGACTCAAGGTTGACTGCCGTGTAATACACCCTGACTGTGACCTCTCCTGAGGTCACAGCTGCAACACATAGGGACACAGCAGAACTGTGATTGCAGCCCCATGATCTGGGGTGGGGACTCCTTTAGGATGTGGATGCCTCGTTCCACAAGTTCCATGTTCCACTGGGCTCTTTCGCCAGGGAAGTGAGGTCAAGTCCTCTGGCCCAGACCAGTGACACCAACACAGCCGGGGCAGATCCAGGGCCCCATCTCTGTGGACACAGCTGCTTTCAAGACCTGGTGACTCTCCTCCATGTCATCAGTGATGTGGCCCTGTACAAGCCATGGGCCTCTCCTCCCCAGTCTCCCCATCTGCACAGTGGCGCTCATTCTTGTATCAACTTCCTAGGGAAGCCATTAGGCAGATAGACCTAGAAGCACCTACAGTGCCTGTCAAACCCATAGGCTGGTATCAAATGGAGGGCTGGTATCACATGGACGCAGGCACAAACCTCACATAGGAATGAAGGCATCACGGGCTGGCCTAGTGCAGAATCCAGCTCAAACAAGCCTGGGTCTGCTCTGGGATCTCCAGAGAATCACTCGTCCTCCAGCAGCCTACATCCCACTCTTGTCATGGGAGGGCTGAAGGTCAAGAAATTTCACACATCACCCTTTCTGGCTTATAACCTTCCAGGCCCTCCTGTTGCAAGTAGATTCAGGTCCACATGTCTCCTCTTGGCCTCTGGGGTGGGCAGCCTCTGCATTGGCTCCTGGCAGTCTTGCCTCCAAGTCACATATCCTTGTGTAAATCCCCACCCATACACAATGGATGAACATTGTGATTTGGTCCTTGCCTATAGACGGACATAGGAAAATCTGTGACTTCTACTCAATTCCTCTCCCCTGTGATCGTGTGGCTTGTGCATGTGTGCATGCATGAGCACACAAGTATTTGTATCTCTAAGTATGATGTATAATATATATGCAGTATATACATATTATGTAAAGAAATTTATGATACATAATATATATAATACATATTTTCAATAATATATATATTATATATCCTAAACTTATTCTATATAATAAATTCATGATATAGAATATGTTTATTTTATATAATCTAGGTATATTATGTATAGAATACCTACAGGAGCACATACCTACACACACACACATTGTTAGGGTTCAGCCTCTGTTAGTGTTTTTGGGTCTCGATGGTGTGCATTGTGAGACTTCTTGGTCTGTTATCCAGATGATCCCCTCTTCATTTCCATCGTTTGCAAATCAATGTTTTCTCATGTTTTCTCCACTGCCTTTTCGAAGTGCAGATGCTTTCTCTGTGCCATCCAAAACACTTTTCAGTCGCCTGGAGCCCCAACTGACTTTATTGTGCTTGTTTTTCCCTTACCTGAGAAGACTGATCCTCACACATACTTCTAAGGCTGAGGTCCAAGAACATACTCCTTATAGGTTTCTTCTATGGCTGGCCTGGCTTCAGGATTTAAGTTGCGGTAGTTGATTTGATGTAAGCTTCTTGTTGTAGGTGGTATGAGAAAGGAAACCAGTGTGATTCTTGTGCATAGAGTGGTCCAGTTTCCCCAGCATCATTCATTGCACAGGATATCTTGTCCCCATGGGACCTTCTCCCCTCCTTAGACCACACAAGTGAGGCTTTTTTCGGGGCTCTCTGTTCTCTTGCTTGGATCTATGTGGACGTCTTGTGTACCAATACCATGCTGTCTTGATGATGCTAGGTTTGTAGTCTAGTTGGAAATCAAGCAGTGTTGGACGTTTGAAGTCTGCACTTCTTTCTGAAGAGCGTATGGACACTCTCTAGGTTCTTTTGGGTTTCCAGACCCATTTCAGTATTCTAGGTTGTACTTGTATGAGAAAATCTGTGGGTATTTTTAGAGGAATAGCATCGACTCTCTGGATTGCTTCAAGGGTGTGGAATCAATTGCACAAGACAGACTCTTCCGATGCATGAGCACTGCCTAACTTTCCATGTTGCATATGTGTCATCTTCATTTTCTTTTATCAGTATGTCTCTCGTCCCGTTTCTGAGTAACGGGTCTTGTAGGTCGTAGGTTAGATGGACTCATAGGTATTTTCTCTGTGTTTTACCATCACTTTCGGTGGGTTTGACTTCTTTCTCATTCAGATAGATTGTTGTGAGTGTAAGGAAAGGCCACCAATTTCTGTAACATCAATGAAGTTTCTACCCTGCAATCAAAGTTCTGTTCTGTTTTGTTTTGTTTTACATTTGGGGGGGGTCGCCTTCAGCATTTTCTGTGTAGGGAATTGGGTCAACTGGAATCTTTATTCTGCTATCAGATACGTCTTCATTCTTCTTCCCATGCACTTATTATGGCAATGATTTCCTCTGCCTTAGTGAATGAAAGCAGCCGGCATGCCAGTGTAGAGTTAGACGTATGTAATAACTAGCCCTCTTCTCCTCCCTCCCTTTCCGTATCTTTGGGACCTCCAGGAATGGCAGGACATGACCAAGGCCCCATAGGTCTCAGCTCGGTGCACTGGACAGCTGTTTGTCTGCCCCTCTGTCCCGTGCATAATTTGCTCTATGATCTGTGACACTTCTGTGGTTGTGGGTGGGGTTTGGGGGTGTGGGTGGCTTCAGATCTTTCCCTCCTTAGAGACCAATCCTCGGTTCATTATATGTGAGCAAATTGCAGTTCAGCAGACGGGTCACCTTGAGACCAGTCTTTGGTCCAGGCCCAAGACCAGCACCTGAGGTCTCACCCGGTGAGACCCAGCATTCAGCTCTGGCCTACTCACCTTTGTACTCCTCCTTGGTGAGCTCTGGGTCCTGCAACTGACTTGGGGGGAAGCATGGCATGGTGCTTCTGGTCAGAGCCAGCTGTGTTGAGCTCTCTTCATAGCCCAGAATCGGGAACCGTAGTCCCCTGTGCCCAGGATCCAGATAACCCTCATGGCCAAACTACCCATAGCCGGTACTGACCCTCATGGGGAGTTGGGGCAGGGTCCGGGGTGGGGCAACATGTCCGTACACTCGTGGAGATGCATTAGTTGTCCCCATCAATAAGCTCCTCACCAATCTCTGACCTGGGGCTCTGCCATGAGAGTGAGCAGAAGACAGGCAGGCCTGGCCCAAAAGGATCAGGGCCATGCCCAGCCATTATCACTGCTTTTTCTGCCCACTCGATCTTCTGTTCCCAGATCAGGCACAAACATAGGTCGGATCACATATCCATTTGGGACCAAAGAGATCGACCTTGAGTCTTTGGAATAAACTTTGGGCTGAAGATCGCTGCCTGGACTCACACCATACTGACTGGCCAGATTGGGACAGGGCTGTGGACGTGTCTAGCCCATTGGATTTCTCACCCTTCATCAGCCTGCCCATGACGGGGGCAGACTTACTCCCCAAGACAGGAACATCCAGCCCCCAAACGCACTCCACACATCCAGGCAAGGTTCACAGGGCTACAAGGTTGGCATCAGGGTGGTGGCCTTGCCTGGGGCTCCCTTGCTTACCTTTGAAGTCCTCCGGGCAAATGGCCCAAGTCCTCTAGGGTGAGACCTCACCCAACTTCAACAGAACAGGAGGACACTTTGACTATGACCTTTTCTAAAGCCACAGCCCCAGAAAAAGGGGCTGATCTTTCAGCAGAAGTTATGCAAACAAGAAGGGAGTTGCAGGACATATTTAAAGTAATGAAAGAGAAAAACCTACAACCAAGATTACACTACCCAGCAAGGATCTCATTCAGAATTGAAGGAGAAATTAAAACCTTTACAGACAAGAAAAAGCTAAGATAATTCAGCACCAGAAAACCAGCATTACACCAAATGCTAAAGGAATTTCTCTAGGCAGGAAACACAAGAGAAGGAAAAGACCTACAATAACAAACCCAAAACAATTAAGAAAATGGTAATAGGAACATACATATCAATAATTACCTTAAATGTAAATGGATTAAATGCTCCACCCAAAAGACATAGACTGGCTGAATGGATACAAAAACAAGACCCATATACATGCTGTCTACAAAAGACCCACTTCAGACCTAGGGACACATACAGACTGAAAGTAAGGGGATGGAAAAAGATATTCCATGCAAATGGAAATCAAAAGAAATCTGGAGTAGCAATTCTCATATCACACAAAATAGACATTAAAACAAAGACTATTATAAGAGACAAAGAAGGACATGAAATAATGATCAAGGGATCAATAAAAGAAGAAGATATAACAATTGTAAATATTTATGCACCCCACATAGGAGCACCTCAATACACAAGGCAAATACTAACAGCCACAAAAGGGAAAACAGACAGTAACACAATCATAGTAGGGGACTTTAACACCCCACTTTCACCAATGAACAGATCAACCAAAATGTAAATAAATAAGGAAACACAAGGTTTAAATGATACATTAACAAGATGGACTTGATATTTATAAGAAATTCCATCCCAAAACAACAGAATACACTTTCCTCTCAAGTGCTCATGGAACATTCCCCAGGATAGATCATATCCTGGGCCACAAATCAAGCCTTGGTAAATTTAAGAAAATTGAAATCATATCAAATATCTTTTCTGACAACCACGCTATGAGACTAGATATCAATTACAGGAAAAATTCTGTAAAAATGCAATCACATGGAGGCTAAACAATACACTACTTAATAAACAAGAGATCACCAACAAAATCAAAGAGGAAATCAAAAAATAACTAGACACAAATGACAAAGAAAACACAATGACCCAAAACATATGGGATGCAGCAAAAGCAGTTCGAAGAGGGAAGTTTATAGCAATACAATCCTACCTCAAGAAACAAGAAACATCACAGATAAACAACCTAACTTAAACCTAAAGCAATTAAACAAAGAATAACAACAACAACAACCAAGAAAACCAAAGATAGCAGAAGGAAAGAAATCATAAAGATCAGATTAGAAATAAACGAAAAAGAAATGAAAAACAATAGCAAAGATCAGTAAAACTAAAAGCTGGTTCTTTGAGAAGATAAACAAAATTGATAAACCATTAGTCAGACTCATCAAGAAAAAAAGGGGGAAGACTCAAATCAATAGAATTAGAAATGAAAAAGGAGAAGTAACAACTGACATTGCAGAAATACAAAGGATCATGAGAGATTACTACCAGCAATAATATGCCAATAAAATGGACAACCTGGAAGAAATGGAAAAATTCTTAGAAAAGCACAACTTTCTGACACTGAACCAGGAAAACATAGAAAATATGAACAGACCAAATACAAGCGCTGAAATTGAAACTGTGATTTAAAATCTTCCAACAAACAAAAGCCCAAGATAAAATGGCTTCAGAGGTGAATTCTATCAAACATTTAGAGAAGAGCTAACACCTATCCTTCTAAAACTCTTCTAAAATATAGCAGAGGGAGGAACACTCCCAAACACATTCTACAAGGCCACCATCCCCCTGATATCAAAACGAGACAAAGAGTCACAAAGAAAGAAAACTACAGGCCAATATCATTGATGAACATACATGCAAAACTCCTCAAGAAAATACTAGCAAACAGAATCCAACAGCACATTAAAAGGATCATACAGCATGATCAAGTGGGTTTTAACCCAGGAATGCAAGGATTCTTCAATATACGCAAATCAAACAATGTGATACACCATATTAACAAATTGAAGAATAAAAACCATATGATCATCTCAATAGATTCAGGAAAAGCTTTCAACAAAATTCAACACCATTTATGCTAAAAACCCTCCGGAAAGTAGACATAGAGTGAACTTACCTCAACATAATAAAGGCCGTATATGAAAACCCCACAGCGAACGTCATTCTCAATGGTGGAAAACTGAAACAATTTCCACTAAGATGAGGAACAAGACAAGGTTGTCCACTCTCACCAGTATGATTCAACATTGTTTTGGAAGTTTTAGCCTCAGCAATCAGAGAAGAAAAATGAATCCAAATCAGAAAAGAAGAAGTAAATCTGTCACTGTTTGCAGATGACATGATACTATACATAGAGAATCCTAAAGACTCTCCCAGAAAATGACTAGAGCTAATCAATGTATTTGGTAAAGTAGCAGGATAAAAAATTATTGCACAGAAATCTGTTGCATTACTATACACTAATGATGAAAAATCTGAAAGTGAAATTAAGAAAACACCCCCATTTACCATTGCAACAAAAAGAATAAAATACTTAGGAATAAACATATCTAAGGAGAAAAAGACCTGTATGCAGAAAACTATAAGACATTGATGAAAAAAATTAAAGATGATACAAATAGATGGAGAGATATACCATGTGTCTGTCTTGGAATAATCAACATGGTGAAAATAACTATACTACCCAAAGCAATCTCAGGTTCAATGCAATCCCTATCAAACTACCATTGGAATTTTTCACATAACTGAACAAAAAATTTCACAATTTGTGTGGAAACACAAAAGACCCCGAATAGCCAAAGCAATCTTGAAGAAGAAAAATGGAGCTGGAGGAATCAGTCTCCCTGACTTCAGACTATACCATAAAGCTATGGTACTCAAGACCGTATGGTACTGGCACAAAAACAGAAATATAGATCAATGTAGCAGGATAGAAAGCCCAGAGATAACCCCACACACATATGGTCACCTTATCTTTGATAAAGGAGGCAAGAATACACAATGGAGAAAAGACAGCCTCTTCAATAAGTGGTGCTGGGGAAACTGGACAGCTACATATAAAAGAATGAAATTAGAATGCTCCCAAACACCATACACAAAAATAAACTCAAAATGGATTAAAAACCTAAATGTAAGGCCAGACACTATCAAACTCTTAGAGGAAAACATAGGCAGAACACTCTATGACATAAATCACAGCAAGATCCTTTTTGACCCATCTCCTAGTGAAATGAAAATAAAAACAAAAATAAACAAATGGGATCTAATGAAACTTAAAAGCTTTTGAACAACAAAGGAAACCATAAACAAGACAAAAAGACAACCCTCAGAATGGGAAAGAATATTTACAAATGAAGCAACTGACAAAGGTTTAATCTCCAAAATTTACAAGCAGCTCATGCAGCTCAATGTCAAAAAACCCAATCCAAAAATGGGCAGAAGACCTAAACAGTCATTTCTCCAAAGAAGATATACAGATCGCCAACAAACACATGAAAGAATGCTCAACATCATTAATCATTAGAGAAATGTAAATCAAAACTACAATGAGGTATCATCTCACAGCTGTCAGAATGGCCATCATGAAAAATCTACAAACAATAAATGCTGGAGAGGGTGTGGAGTAAAGGAAACCCTCTTTCATTTTTGGTGGGAATATAAATTGATACAGCCACTATGGAGAACAGTATGGAGGTTCCTTAAAAAACTAAAAGTAGAACTACCATATGACCCAGCAATCCCACTACTGGGCATATACCCTGAGAAATCCATAATTCAAAACTAGTCATGTACCACAATATTCATTGCAGCTCTACTTACAATAGCCAGGACATGGAAGCAACCTAAGTGTCCAGTGACAGATGAATGGATAAAGATGTGGCACATATATACAATGGAATATTACTCAGCCATAAAAAGAAACGAAATTGAGTTATTTGTAGTGATGTGGATAGATCTAGAGACTGTCATACAGAGTGAAGTAAGTCAGAAACAGAAAAACAAATACTGTATGCTAGCACATTATATGGAATTTTAAAAAAAAGTTCATGAAGAACCTAGGGGCAAGATAGGAATAAAGATGCAGACCTACTAGAGAATGGACTTGAAGACATGGGGAGGGGAAGGGTAAGCTGGGACAAAGTGAGAGAGTGGCATGGACATATATACACTACCACATGTAAAGTAGATAGCTAGTGGGAAACAGCCCCATGGCACAAGGAGATCAGCTCGGTGCTTTGTGATCACCTAGAGGCATGGGATAGGGAGAGTGGGAAAGAGGGACATGGAAGAGGGAAAAGATATAGGGATGTATGTATAGCTGATTCACTTTGTAATAAAGCAGAAACTAACACACCATTATAAACAAGTGTACTCCAATAAAGATGTTAAAACAAAAAAGACTAACATATTGTATGCAAAGTTCTACATTTCTCATATGCATGAATTTATTTAAGGATTATACATATCTGACTGGGCTTCTCAACCTCACCATCCCTCAGATGATATATGACCACCTTTGTCTTCAGTGGGAATCCTGTCAGGTCAGCTTAGCCAGAGTCTCCCTTAATTATCCCTGCTGTTGCCTCTTAGGAACTTTCCATCCAGTGTCACCTGCCTCCTCCTTGCCTATAAGTTCCCACTTGCCCATGCTGTGTTCAGAGTTGAACCCAATTTCTCTCCTGCAGTGTAAAATCCTATGGCTGTGGTCTGTATCCCTATCTTATGGCTGTGGTCTTTATCCCTATCTTAATGGTCCTGAATAAAGTCTGATTACTATGTTTAACAAGTATCAGTGACTGTTTTTTTTCTTTAACAGCACACACATACACATGCTTTAGTACACCCCTCAACTCAACAAACGGCCCAGATTTTCTCTTGGCTCTTGATTCTCTTCGTGTTCAGGGTGACTCAGAAAAATCTCCTTGATGGATCCCAAGACCCCAGGTAGAACTGCAGATTTTTATCCTCAAAGTTAAGAATGACTGTCACAACCACACCATGACCTCTGTGACCCTCCAAAATATGCCCTGCACATCAGCCACCAGGAAGCAGAGTATGTTAAGTCTACAAATTCCTGGCCTAATGCTTCTATATTTAGAAATCATGCCTGCTTGCTTGTATGTCTCTATGAAAGAGTGAGAAGTCTGTTTTTCAGAATACACCCAGAGGCTTTACAAATCATCAAAAACAAAAAGGCAACCCAATTGTTTGAATAGAAAAGGACTTGAACAGACCCTTCTCTAGAAGAGAAATGCAAATGGTCAATAAGCACATAAAAAGATGTGTACCAAGAAGAAAGGAAACCCACAAGATGGAACTGTGTCAGAAGAAAGCAGGAGTCCATGGAAAGAGCTCTCAGCAGGCAAAGCAGGAGTGAATTGAACAACCAAATACTGTTCTGCTGATTTATAACCAAAAGCTTAAAATAAAAATCTGGGTGGAGTGTCCACAATGGTAAAACATAAATGATTAAACAGTTTGTGTGTGTGTGTGTGTGTGTGTGTGTGTGTGTGTGTTTATGAGCTATGTTTAATATAAATCTCCTATGTGGAAGAATTCCAAATAGTTGATGTTTGTACTCAGTCACTTACTAAGAAGATAGGGCTAACTTCCATCTCCTGATGTGTGGGTCCTGCATAGTGACTTCATCCTAAAGAAAACACACAGTACAGACTTGGGGAAAAAGTAATGTCACAGTGAGGAAAATCTGACAAACACTACCTGAGCCAAGACGGCCAAGTTAACATGAACAGTGATAAGCTGCCTTGAAGTACGTTCCCATGATAAAAAGTCATGTAATATACTTCCTCAAAATGCAAAACCCCATTCTAAACACAAGAAAAACACGAAGTTATTTACTAAGTGATACAATCTACAAAATACCTGACTAGTCCTCCTGAACACTGCCTAGGTCACTGAGAGAAGGATACTGTTAGAAAATGTCAAAGCTGAAAAGATCCTAAAGTGACATGATGACTCAATGCCATGTGATACCCTGGATGGGATCCGATGGCATAAAAAGTAGAATTAAGGGAACCAGAATAAAGTATGCATTTTAGTTCATAGTAAGGTATCCATATTTGTTCATTGACTGTGACAATTCTGTAGAAAATTAGGATGAGAGGTGAAATTGAAAATCAAATTAGAGCAAGCTATTACATCACCCTGTAAATCTAGAATAAAAAGATGATTTCCTAATAACACACAAAACGAACCCTAAAATACGGAAAATATAAGCACATCAGTGAACCATCCTATGACCCTTTCTCCAGGCTAATTCATCTCTCATTGTTCTGGGGTTTCCCTCTCCTGGGACATAGACAAAACAGGCACAGAGCTGTTTGGAAGCTCCCCTAAGATCTGACCCTACCCAGGGTCTTCATCTCCCCAAGACACGCCCACCCAATTGGTCCTGATGTGTTAGGACTTTTTTGATTACAAGGGACCAGAAATACTTACTCATGCCAAGTAAATTAATATTATTATAAATGATAGAAATAAATTAATACTTACAAGAGACAAGCTGAATAGTGGGGTTGGAGGTGTCAGGCCCAAGGGCTCATGTTCTCTTGGTGACCTGGTGCCTCTCCAACCGTCCATCCTGCTGAATGCCTGAGCCATCCATGCACAGGCACAGTCTTCCTCACTGCATCCAGAGCCTCCAGCAACTCCAGGCAGGCACCTGCTCCACATCCGTTCTACCTGGAAGGGTTTTGCCTTCCCTAGGACTCCATGAAAACTCATGATTTGGAATGCGTTTGGCCTGGCTTGGGTCACATTCTCATCCTTGAACCCATCACAGCAAGCAGAGGACAGAAAATGGGATTGGCTAGACTTGGATCATCCACCCATCTTCCAGGTGGGTGGAATGTGGGGTCAGCCCTCTGAAACTGTTTGGACTGGAGGCAGGTGAGCTGTAGTTCCCACAGGAAAGCTGATGTGTTGCACTCGGACATGAGGACAGATTCTGCCTCAGTGAAAACAGCAGATTCCATATCAGTGATGGCCTGATGCACAGCACAGAATCTGAAGCACAAGGTAGGAAAGTATTCATGTAGGGTCAGGGCTGCAGCCACACACCTGGGGCTCTTACTATCCTCCCACGAGAGCAAGAAGTTCTTTCATTTGCTGAAAAGCAAGGTTGAGGACGGTGGTAAACTCAAGGATCCTGTCATGGCTGTCAGGTCCTTGCATCTCAGACACTGGCCCAGAATAGCACATGTGCTCTAGGAAGACACACGGACCTCATTCTTTTTTTTTTTTCTTTCGGACCTCATTCTTGTTCCTGGGAGGTGGTCACTCAGGATTCATGCCTGCTCCCTGGTCATGTTACTCACTGTCCTCGAAGAACAACGTTGCTCATTTTCCAGTCTCTTCTCTCTCCTGTACAAAGAGCAGAGACCAAAGGCTAGCAAACTCTTGCTCAGTGAAGAACTGGGAGGCTCAAGGATTATTCAATACCACAGAATTCATAGTCGACAGACTTTTCAAAGTCCACCTGGGTGTGCTTGGCTCTCCAATGCCACACAGCCCCTGGGAAACCACAAGTTGGGAGGCCCAGTTGCCCCCATATATTTGATGCTTAATAAGTATAAATGTCAAAATTTATAACAACTAGAAGACCAAAGGATTGCAGGGCCATGATCTGCCACATGGTTCTTGTTGCAGGACCACACTCAACATTTTGAGGTTCATTACCTGTCTTGGCAGGCTAAGAGGCTCTGAGGGAGGAGACACTTTTCTCAACCACAGGGATGTTGGTAATGGAAATATCCTTAGGGACTGTATATGAAGCTTAGGTGTAATTGGTCATGAGGGCTTGACAGGGCTTAGGCTGCCTGAACTGGAGAAACAATGGGTGCTTAGCTTGATGGTCAGAGGTCAAGGGTTATCCTGTCTGAGATTTCATTTTCTTTTGATGCCTGCTCAAATGGGACAAAGGATCTATCAAGTCCCAGGAGGGCCCAGCAGCCCTTAAGAAGGCAGCACCTGAGGGCCAGCTGGTCACTGCGCACAGTCCTATATAAATCCACACATGTCTTCTGAGTGCCCTTGTGTCAGAACTGTGCTGGAACCTGGGACTGCCCAGGCAGAGTGGGGCAAGCACCACAATTTTCAGGTGGGAGGAAGGGCAGAGGGAAACACTGTGTGACTTCAGATGCCCTCCACAACCCTTGATTGAGGTTGAGTTGTATTTGAAACAGTCAGAGACAAGGACACACATTTCATTCTTCTCTTAGAGCCCAGGACAGGGAGGGGATGGTGGGGCAGAAAAACAATGATACAACTCACCTACGTGACTCAGGTGTGACCCTGCGAAAATCCTGTCCATCCTGGAGGCCTCAGGGAGATGGAGAAGGGAGAAGGAGAATGAGGGCAGGTTACACATAAACCTAACTGTAACCCTAATCCTAACCTATAACCCTCATTTCCTAACCTATAACTCTACACCTAACAATCTTAACCTGGGAATCTAGACCTTCCATCCCGACACCCCAGCTCTAATCCCTGACCCTGACCCTTAAACCATCACCCTGACTCCCCAATGCTGAACCATAACCCTGATTATAACCCTAAACCCTGACAATGGCTCTAACCACAGACTGAAACCCTAGCAAAGTGGATACCAAGTGAAGACTCTATAATCCCTCAAATTAAACAAGGAAATAAGTCTTCAAGACCTTGCATTTAGCAGTCAATTCTTAAATCTGACACCAAAGAACAAGCATTAAAGAAAAAGTTGATACACAGTATTTCCTCAAAGTTAAAAACTTTATCACATCAAAAATGCTATCTGGAAAGTGAAAAGACAGCCCACAGAATGGAAGAAAGTATTTTCACACTATGCATCTAATAAGAGTCTGTTATCCAGAACATATCAGGAAACTCATCAACAAAACCATAAAGAACTCAATTTTTTTCCTTTATTTTATTTTTATTGGCTGGGCCATGCAGCATGCAGGATCCAAGTTCCCTGACCAGGGATCAAACATGCGCCCCCTGCAGTGGAAGTGTGGAGTACTAACAACTGGACCACCAGAGAATTCCAAGAACTCAATTTTTTAAATGCACAAAGGACATGACCAGACTCTTCTCCAGGCAAGACATAAAAATGGTCAACAAGGACATGAAAAGAGGTAAAACATCAGTAGTGCTGATGGAAATGCAGACTAGTACCAAAATGCAATACCCTTTCAAACACACTAGAATTCTTATAGTCAAGAAAAATTAGGAGAGACCTTCAAGATGGTGGGGGAGTAAGATGTGGATATCACCTTCCTCTCCACATACATCAGAAATACATCTACATGTGGAACAATTCCTACAGAACACCTACTGAACGCTGGCAGAAGATCTCAGACTTCCCAAAAGATATATATATATTTTTCCTTTTTCTCTTTTTGTGAGTGTGTATGTGTACGCTTCTTTGTGTGATTTTGTTTGTACAGCTTTGCTTTTACCATTTGTCCTAGGGTTCTGTCTGCCCATTTTTCGTTTTTCTTTTCTTTTTCTTAGTATAATTGTTAGTGCTTGCTATCATTGGTGGATTTGTTTTTTGGATTGGTTGCTCTCTTATTTCTTTCTTTCTTTTCTATTTATTACTTAATTTTTTTAATTTTTAATAATTTTTTCATCTTTTATTTTAATAACTGAATTTTACTTTATTTTTTCTTTCTTTTTTCTCTCCCTTTTAGTCTGAGCCATGCGGCTGACAGGGTCTGGATGCTCTGGCCGCTTGTCAGGCCTGAGCATGTGAGGTGGGAGAGAAAAGATCAGGATATTGGTCCACCAGAGACCTCCCAGCTCCATGTAATATCAAATGGTGAAAGCTCTCCCAGAGATCTCCACTTCAATGGTAAGACCCAGCTCCATTCAATGAGCAGCAAGCGACAGTGCTGGACACCATATGCCAAACAACTAGCAAGACAGGAACACAACCCCACCCATTATAAGAGAGGTTGCCTAAAATCATAATACAGTCACACACCCCAAAACACACCACAAGACGTGATCCTGCCCAACAGAAAACAGGATCAAGACTCATCCACCAGAACACAGGCACCAGTCCCCTCCACCAGGAAGCCTAAAAAACCCACTGAACCAACCTTAGCCACTGCAGGCAGACACCAAAAACAACAGGAAATACAAACCTGCAGCCTGCCAAAAGGAGAGCACAAACACAGTAAGTTAAGCAAAATGAGAAGACAGAGAAACACACAATAGATGAACGAGCAACATAAAACCCCACAATACCAAACAAATGAAGTGAAAATAGCCAGCCTACCTGGAAAAAAATTGATAGTAAAGATGATCCAAAAACTTGTAAATAGAGTGGAGAAAATACAAGAAAAGTTTAACAAGGACCTAGAAGAACTAAAGAGCAAACAAACAATGATGAACAACAAAATAAATGAAATTAAAAATTTTCTAGAGGAATCAATAGTAGAATAACTGAGGCAGAAGAACAGATAAGTGACGTGGAAGATAAAATAGTGGAAATAACTACCATAGAGCAGAATAAAGAAAAAAGAATGAAAAGAATTGAGGACAGTCTCAGAGACCTCTGGGACAACATTAAACGCACCAACATTCGAATTATAGGGTTCCCAGAAGAAGAAGAGAAAACAAAGGGATTGAGAATATATTTAAGGGATTGTAGTTGAAAACTTCACTAATATGGGAAAGAAAATTGTTAATCAAGTCCAGGAAGGGCAGAGAGTCCCATACAGGATAAATCCAAGGAGAAACATGCCAAAACACATATCAGTCAAACTATCAAAAATTAAATGCAGAGAAAAAGTATTAAAAGAAGCAAGGGAAAAACAACAAATAACATAAAAGGGAATCACAATAAGGTTAACATCTGATCGTTCAGCAGAAACTCTGCAAAGGGAGTGGCAGGACATATTGAAAGTGATAAAAGGGAAAAACCTACAACAAAGATTACTCTACACAGAAAGGATCTCATTCAGATTTGATGGAGAAATTAAAACATTTACAGACAAGAAAAAGTTAAGAGAATTCAGCACCACCAAACCAGCTTTAGAGCAAATGCTAAAGGAACTTCTCTAGGCAGGAAAAACAAGAGAAGGAAAAGATATACAATAACAAACCCAAAATAATTAAGAAATGGTAATAGGAACATACATATTGATAACTCCCTTAAATGTATGGATTAAATGCTCCAACCAAAAGACATAGACTGGCTGAATGGATAAAAAAACAAGATCCATATATATGCTGTCTACAAGAGACCCACTTCAGACCTAGGAACACATAAGGACTGAACGTAAGGGGATGGAGAAAGATATTCCATGCAAATATAAATCAAAAGAAAACTGGAGTAGCAATTCTCATATCAGACAAAATAGACGTTAAAACAAAGACTATGATAAGAGACAAAGAAGGACACTAAATAATGATTAAGGGATCAATCCAAGAAGAAGATACAACAATTGTAAATATTTATGAACCCAATATAGGAGCACCTCAATACATAAGGCAAATGCTAATAGCCATAAAAGAGGAAATCAACAGTAACACAATGGGAGTAGGGGACATTAACACCCCATTTTTACCAATGGACAGATCATGCAAAACTAAAATAAATAACGAAACACAAGCTTTAAATGATACATTATACAAGACGGACTTAATTGATATTTATAGAACATTCCATCCTCAAACAACAGAATGTAATTTCTTCTCAAGTGCTCATGGAATATTCTCCAGGATAGATCATATCCTGGGTCACAAGTCAAGCCTTGGGAAATTTAAGAAAAGTGAAATCATATCAAGTATACTTTCCAGCAACAAAGCTATGAAACTAGATATCAATTACAGGACAAAATCTTTAAAATATACAAACACATGGAGCCTAAACAATACAGTACTAAATAACCAAGAGATCACTGAAGATATCAAAGAGGAAATGAAAAAAATACCTAGAAACAAGTGACGATGAAAACACAACAACCCAAAACCTATGGGATACAACAAAAGCAGTTCTAAGAGGGAAGTTTATAGCAATACAATCCTACATCAAGAGACAAGAACATCCTCAAATAAACAACCTAAACTTACACTGAAAGCAATTAGAAAATGATGAACAAAAAAACCCCCAAAGTTAGCAGAAGGAAACAAATCATAAAGATGAGATCAGAAATACATGAAAAAGAAATGAAGGAAACAATAGCAAAGATCAATAAAACTAAAAGCTGATTCTTTGTGAAATAAACAAACTTGATAAACCATTAGCCACACTCATCAAGAAAAAAAGGGAGAAGACTCAAATCAATAGAATTAGAAATGAAAAAGGAGAAGTAAAAACTGACACTGCAGAAATACAAAGGATAAGGAGGGATTACTACAAGAAACTCTATGCCAATAAAATGGACAACCTGGAAGAAATGGACAAATTCTTAGAAAAGCAAAACCTTCCAAGACTGAACCAGGAAGAAATAGAAACCAACAAATCACAAGGACAGAAATTGAGACTGTGATTAAAAATCTTCCAGCAAACAAAAGCCCAGGTCCAGATGGCTTCACAGGCGAATTCTATCAAACTTTTAGAGAAGAACTAACAGATATCCTTCTCAAACTCCTCCAAAATATTGCAGATGGATGAACACTCCCACACACATTCTACGAGGCCACCATCACCCTGATACCAAACGAGACAAAGATGTCACAAACAAAGAAAACTACAGGCCAATATCACTGATGAACATAGATGCAAAAATCCTCACCAAAATACTAGCAAACAGAATCCAACAGCACATTAAAAGAATCATGCACCATGACCAAGCAGGATTTATCCAAGGAATACAAGGAATTTTCAATATACACAAATGAATCAATGTGATAAACCACATTAAAAAACTGAACTAGAAAAACCATATGATCATCTCAATAGATACAGAAAAAGCTTTTAACAACATTCAAAACCCATTTATGATAAAAACCCTCCAGAAAGTAGGCACAGAGGGAACTTACTTCAACATAATAAAGGCCATATATGGCAAACCAAAGCCAACATCTTTCTCAATGGTGAAAAACCGAAACCATTTCCTCTAAGATCAGAAACAAGACAAGGTTGTCCACTCTCACCATTATTATTCAACATAGTTTTGGAAGTTTCAGCCACAGCAATCAGAGAAGAAAAAGCAATAAAAGGAATCAAAATTGGAAAAGAAGAAGTAAAACTGTCACTGTTTGCAAATGACATGATACTATACAAAGAGAATCCTAAAGATGCTACAAGAATACTATTAGAGCTAATCAATGAATTTGGTAAAGTAGCAGGAGACAAAATTAGTGCACAAAAGTCTCTTCCATTCCAATACACTAATGATGAAAAATCTGAAAGAGAAACTAAGGAAACATTCCCATTTACCAATGCAGCAAAAATAATAAGATACCTAGGAATAAACCTACCTAAGGAGACAGAAGACACGTATGCAGAAAATTATGACACTGAGAAAGAAATTAAAGATGATACAAACAAATAGAGAGATATACCATGTTTTTGAATTGGAAGAATCAACATTGTGAAAATGACTCTACTACTCAAAGCAATCTACAAACTGAAAGCAATCTCCAGACTGCAATACCTGTCAAACTACCAATGGCATTTTCCACAGAACTAGAACAAAACATTTCACTATTTGTACGGAAACACAGAAAACCCCGAATAGCCAAAGCGATCTTGAGAAAGATAACCGGAGCTGGAAGAATCAGGCTCCCAGCCTTCAGACTCTACTACAAACCTACAGTAACCAAGACGGTATGGTACTGGCACAAAAACAGAAATATAGATCAATGGAACAGGATAGAAAGCCCAGAGATAAACCCACGCACCTATGGTCATCTTATTTTTGATAAAGGAGGTGAGAGTGTACAATGGAGAAAAGAGAGTCCCTTCAATAAGTTGTGCTCAGAAAACTTGACAGCTACATGTAAAAGAATGAAATTAGAACACTCCCTATCACCGTACACAAAAATAAACTCAAAATGGATTAAAGGCCTAAATGTAAGGCCAGACACTATAAAACTCTTAGTGGAAAACAGACAAAGACCACTCTGACATAAATCACAGCAAGATCCTTTGTGACCCACCTCCTAGAGAAATGGAAATGAAAACAAAAATAAACAAATGATACCTGATGAAACTTAAAAGCTTTTTCAGAGCAAAGGAAACAATAAACAAGAGGAAAAGACAACCCTCAGAATGGGAGAAAATATTTGCCAATGAAGAAACTGACAAAGGATTAATCTCCAAAAATTACAAGCATCTCATGCAGCTCAGTATCAGAAAACAAAATACCCAATCCAAAAATGAGCAGAAGACCTAAATAGACTTTTCTCCAAAGAAGATATACAGATTACCAACAAACACTTGAAAAGATGCTCAACATCCCTAATCATTAGAGAAATGCAAATCAAAACTACAATGAAGTATCCCCTCACAACAGTCAGAATGGCCATCATTAAGAAATCTACAAACAATAAATGCTGGAGAGGGTGTGGAGAAAAGGGAAACCTCTTGCAGTGTTGGTGGGAATGTAAATTGATACAGCAACTATGGAGAACAGTATGGCAGTTCCTTAAAAAACTAAAAATAGAACTACCACACGACCCAGCCATCCCACTACTGGCCATACACCCTGAGAAAACCGTAATTCAAAAAGAGTCATGTACCACAGTGTTCATTGCTGCTCTATTTACAATAACCAGGACATGGAACAAACCAAAGTGTCCATTGACAGATGAATGGATAATATTCTACATATATACAATGGAATATTATTCAGCCATAAAAAGAAACGAAATTGAGTTATTTGTAATAAGGTAGATGTAACTACAGACTGTCATACAGAGTGAAGTAAGTCAGAAAGAGAAAAACAAATACCGTATGCTAACACATATATATGGAATCTAAAAAGAAAAGAAAAAGGTTCTGAAGAACCTAGGGGCAGGACAGGAATAAAGATGCAGACATAGAGAATGGACATGAGGACACTGGGAGGGGGAAGTGTAAACTGGGACGAAGTGAGAGAGTGGCATGGACTTATATATACTACCAAATGTAAAATAGATAGCTAGTGGGATGCAGCTGCATAGCACAGGGAGATCAGCTCGGTGCTTTTTGACCACCTAGAGGGGTGGGATAGGGAGAGTGGGACGGAGATGCAAGAGGGAGGGATCTGGGGATATATGTATACGTATGACTGATTCACTTTGTTATAAACCAGAAACTAACACACATTGTAAAGAAATTATACTCCAATAAATATTTTAAAAATAAATAAAATAGCTTTCTAAGTAATAGATTAAAAGAGTCTGAGTAGGCATGTATCAATGTTTACAGCAGTAATGGTATCAAAGATTTCTGAAGATGGCATTTTTGCCCTAGATTTTTATAGAGTTTCTATTCTTTAATCTTCCTTCTGGTTTGCTTCAACACTTTCTATATGATTTGAAAACTTGTTTGCCAGTATTTTTGTTATTAAAAATCTTTAGTAACATTAAAAAAAGAAAAATTCAAAATACCGAATATTGGCAACAATGTAGAGCAAATGGAATTTTTAAACATTGCTTGTGGAAATGGAAAGTGGTGTAGCCTATGTGGACAATATTTTGACATTTCCTCAAAAATATAAATGTACAGTACAATCTGGTTCAGCAACTCCAATCCTGGTGTTAGACCCTCAAGGATTGAAAACAGGTGTTCAAACAAAAACTTGTACACGAATATTCACGGCAGCACTGTTCACAATAGCCACAAGGTCAAAATAGTTAAAAGGCCCATCAACAGGTGTGTATATAAACAAAATGCAGCACATACATGAACTGCCATATTAGTCTGCCATGTACACCAATAAAGTAAAATGTGCAGCCACTGTTGAAAACAGTATGACAGCTCAGCTCCCAAAATGTTAAACAGAGATAACATATGATCTGTCAAATTCTACTTCAGGGTATTAACTCAAAACATTTGAAAGCAGGAACTGGAACAGATATTTGTACACTCATATTCATACCAGTATCATCAACAATAACAAAGGCTGGAAAACCCCCAAGTGTCCACAGACAGATACATGGATAAACAGAATGTGGTACATACACAAGAAGATATTATTTAGCCTTGGTAACTAAGGGCATTCTGACACATGCTACAATGTAGTTGAACCTTGAATTTACTATACTAAGTGAAATAGTTTGGTCAGAGAAGAACAAATTCAATGAGTCCACTTACATATCTTATCCAAGTGAGTCAAATGCATAGACAGAAAGAATGTGGTTGTGAGGAGCTGTGGGGACTCAGTGGTTAATGGATACAGTTTCACTTGGGAAAATGAAAAAATCCGGGAGAGGGATAGGGAGGATATTTTGATAACAGTACAGGTGTAGTTAAAGCCACAGTTTGACTGGTAAGTGTTACATTATGTGTTTTTAATAACAATGAAAAAACTGAAGGATTAATTCATGCTACAACATTGATGAACACTGACAACGTCCTAAGTGAAAGAAGCCACACAGGAAATGCCACCGAGATCACATGCTTATCTTGTGCTTTAAATCCATCAAGATTTTGAATATGAGGGAGAGTCTCAGTCAGAGTTCCAGAAAAAAGAAAGAGAGAAAGAAAGAAAGAAAGAAAGAAAGAAAGAAAGAAAGAAAGAAAGAAAGAAAGAAAGAAAGAAAGAAAGAAAGAAAGAAAGAAA
>NW_020838031.1:121077-122898 GCF_003676395.1 Aethalodelphis obliquidens
AAAGAAAGAAAGAAAGAAAGAAAGAAAGAAAGAAAGAAAGAAAGAAAAAGAAGGACAACTAAGAATGAAAAAAGACACTTCCATAGAGTTGGGGCAGCTGGTGAAAGTTGAAGTGGACATATAGATTGGATTATTATTTAAAAAAATGTAGTGATCCTCATTTGGGTATTATGTGCTGGTTCCCTGGGAGAGTGTCCTTGTTTGGGGTAAAACACACTGGAGTATTTTGTGTGAAGGGGCATATGTGAGTACTTTGAGTACCGCTATTGAAAATTTCCTGTACGTTTGAAATGACTGGAAAATAAATTACTTCTCAAAACAACCATGTCAACACAAGAACAGAAAAGTCGAGAAGACATCAAACTTGGTTACAGAGGCCAAGCCCTACCCAGAACCTGCTCACCCAAAGTGATGATGCAAGTCACTCTTCTAGGGTTTCACCTGTTTTTAAGGGAAACTGTGGGAAGATTCTATTAGGAGCCATGTCTTGGGTGTTATGGATGACCTGGATGTGGTAGAAATAGCGGGATTTCTAGTTCCTGTTTTCCACATCAAAGCACCAAAAAGCTCTTAGAACTAATAAATTAATTCAGTAAAGCTGCAGGATACAAAATCAACACACAAACTTCAGTCGTGTTCCTATACACAAATGAACCATCAGAGAGAGAAGTTAAGAAGACAATCCCATTTACAATAATATCAAAAGAACAAAACACCTAGGAATAAATGTATCCAAAGATGTTAAATATCTGCACACTGAAATCGTTGAGACATTGATGAGGAAATTGAAGACTCGGATAAATGGAAAGAGATTCTGTGCTTATGGATGCAAAGAAGTGGTAGTGACGAAATGTTCATTCTACCCAAAACAGTGCATTCATTCAATGCAATTACAACCAAAATTCCAATGGCATTTTTTCTTTTACATCTTTATTGGAGTATAATTGCTTTACAATGTTGTGTTAGTTTCTGCTTTATAACAAAGTGAATCAGTTGTACATACACATATGTTCCCGTAGTTCTTCCCTCTTGCGTCTCCCACCCTCCCACCCTCAATATCCCAACCCTCCAGGCCGTCACAAAGCACAGAGCTCATCTCCCTGTGCTATGCGGCTGCTTCCCACTAGCTATCTACCTTACGTTTGGTAGTGTATATATGTCCATGCCTCTCTCTCGCTTTGTCACAGCTCACCCTTCCCCTCCCCATATGCTCAAGTCCATTCTCTAGTAGGTCTGTGTCTTTATTCCTGTCTTATCCCTAGGTTCTTCATGACATTTTTTTCTTAGATTCCATATATTTGCATTAGCATACGGTATTTGTCTTTCTCTTTCTGACGTACTTCACTCTGTATGACAGACTCTAGGTCCATCCACCTCATTACAAATAGCTCAATTTCGTTTCTTTTTATGGCTGAGTAATATTCCATTGTATATATGTGCCACATCTTCTTTATCCATTCGTCTGATGATGGACACTTAGGTTGTTTGCATCTCCAGGCTATTGTAAATAGAGCTGCAATGAACATTTTGGTACATGACTCTTTTGAATTATGATTTTCTCAGGGTATATGCCCAGTAGTGGGATTGCTGGGTCATATGGTAGTTCCATTTGTAGTTTTTTAAGGAACCTCCATACTGTACTCCTTAGTGGCTGTACCAATTTACATTCCCACCAGCAAGGCAAGAGTATTTTCTTTTCTCCACACCCTCTCCAGCATTTATTGTTTCTAGATTTTTTGATGAAGGCCATTCTGACTGGTGTGAGATGATATCACATTGTAGTTTTGATTTGCATTTCTCTAATGATTAATGATGTTGAGC
>NW_020838031.1:122908-171322 GCF_003676395.1 Aethalodelphis obliquidens
GTTGGCAGTCTGTATATCTTCTTTGGAGAAATGTCAGTTTAGGTCTTCTGCCCATTTTTGGATTGGGTTGTTTGCTTTTTTGTTATTGAGCTGCATGAGCTGCTTGTAAATTTTAGAAATTAATCCTTTGTCATTTGCTTCGTTTGCAAATACTTTCTCCCATTCTGAGCGTTGTCTTTTGGTCTTGTTTATGGTTTCCATTGCTGTGCAAAAGCTTTTAAGTTTCATTGGGTCCATTTATTTATTTTTGTTTTTATTTCCATTTCTCTAGGAGGTGGGTCAAAAAGGATCCTGCTGTGATTTATGTCACAGAGTGTTCTGCCTACGTTTTCCTCTAAGAGTTTGATAGTTTCTGGCCTTACATTTAGGTCTTTAATCCATTTTGAGCTTATTTTTGTGTATGGTGTTAGGGAGTGATCTAATCTCATACTTTTACATGTACCTGTCCAATTTTCCCAGCACCACTTATTGAAGAGGCTGTCCTTTCTCCACTGTACATTCCTGCCTCCTTTATCAAAGATAAGGTGACCATATGTGCCTGGGTTTATCTCTGGGCTTTCTATCCTGTTCCATTGATCTATCTTTCTGTTTTTGTGCCAGTACCATACTGTCTTGATTACTGTAGCTTTGTAGTATAGTCCGAAGTCAGGGAGCCTGATTCATCCAGCTCCGTTTATTGTTCTCAAGATTGCTTTGGCTATTCGGGGTCTTTTGTGTTTCCATACAAATTGTGAAATTTTTTGGTCTAGTTCTGTGAAAAATGCCAGTGGTAGTTTGATAGGGATTGCACTGAATCTGTAGATTGCTTTGGGTAGTAGAGTCATTTTCACAATGTTGATTCTTCCAATCCAAGAACATGGTATATCTCTCCATCTATTTGTATCATCTTTAATTTCTTTCATCAGTGTCTTATAGTTTTCTGCATACAGGTCTTTTGTCTCCTTAGGTAGGTTTATTCCTAGATATTTTATTCTTTTTGTTGCAATGGTAAATGGGAGTGTTTTCTTAATTTCACTTTCAGATTTTTCATCATTAGTATATAGGAATGTCAGAGACTTTTGTGCATTAATTTTGTATCCTGCTATTTTACCAAATTCGTTGATTAGCTCTAGTAGTTTTCTGGTAGCATCTTTAGGATTCTCTATGTATAGTATCATGTCATCTGCAAACAGTGACCGCTTTACTTCTTCTTTTCCGATTTGGATTCCTTTTATTTCCTTTTCTTCTCTGATTGCTGTGGCTAAAACTTCCAAAACTATGTTGAATAAGAGTGGTGAGAGTGGGCAACCTTGTCTTCTTCCTGATCTTAGTGGAAATGCTTTCACTTTTTCACCATTGAGGATGATGTTCGCTGTGGGTTTGTCATTTATGGCCCTTACTATGTTGAGGAAAGTTCACTCTATGCCTACTTTCTGCAGGGTTTTTATCATAAATGGGTGTTGAATATTGTCAAAAGCTTTCTCTGCATCTATTGAGATGATATATGGTTTTTCCCCTTCAATTTGTTAATATGGTGTATGACATTGATTGATTTGCGTATATTGAAGAATTCTTGCATTCCTGGAATAAACCCTACTTGATCATGGTGTATGATCCTTTTAACGTGCTGTTGGATTCTATTTGCTAGTATTTTTTTCAGGATTTTTGCATTGTGCTTATCAGTGTTATTGTCCTGTATTGTCTTTCTTTGTGACATCCTTGTCTGGTTTTGGTATCAAGGTGATGGTGGCCTCGTAGAAGGAATTTGAGAGTGTTCCTCCTTCTGCTATATTTTGGAAGAGTTTGAGAAGGATAGGTGTTAGCTCTTCTCTAAATGTTTGATAGAATTCTCCTGTGAAGCCATATGGTCCTGGGCTTTTGTTTGTTGGAAGATTTTTAATCACAGTTTCAATTTCAGTGCTTGTGATTGGTCTGTTCATATTTTCTATTTCTTCCTTATTCAGCCTTGGCAGGTTGTGCATTTCTAAGAATTTGTCCATTTTTCCAGGATGTCCAATTTATTGGCATAGAGTTGCTTGTAGTAATCTCTCATGATCTTTTGTATTTCTGCAGTGTCAGTTGTTACTTCTCCTTTTTCATTTCTAATTCTATTGATTTGAGTCTTCTCCCTTTTTTTCTTGATGAGTCTGGCTAATGGTTTATCTATTTTGTTTATCTTCTTAAAGAACCATCTTTTAATTTTATTGATCTTTGCTATCGTTTTCTTCATTTCTTTTTCATTTATTTCTGATCTGATTTTTATGATTTCTTTCCTTCTGTTAAGGTTGGGGTTTTTTTGTTCTTCTTTCTCTAATTGCTTTAGGTACGAGGTTAGGTTGTTTATTCAAGATGTTTCCTGTTTCTTAAGGTGGGCTTGTATTGTTATAAACTTCCCTCTTAGAACTGCTTTTGCTGCATCCCATAGGTGTTGGGTCATCGTATCTCCATTGTCATTTGTTTCTAGGTATTTCTTTATCTCCTCTTTTTTTTTTTGTCTCCTCTTTGATTTCTTCAGTGATCACTTAGTTATTAAGTAGTGTATTGTTTAGCCTCCATGTGTTTGTATTTTTTACAGATCTTTTCATGTAATTGATATCTAGTCTCAGAGCATTGTGGTCGGAAAAGATATTTGATACAATTTCACTTTTATTAATTTTACCAAGGCTTGAATTGTGACCCAGGATATGATCTATCCTGGAGATTGTTCCATGAGCACTTGAGAAAAATGTGTATTCTGTTGTTTTTGCATGGAGCATCCTATGAATATCAATTAAGTCCATCTTGTTTAATGTATCATTTAAAGCTTGTGTTTCCTTATTTATTTTCATTTTGGATGATCTGTCCATTGGTGAAAGTGGGGTGTTAAAGTCCCCTACTATGACTGTGTTACTGTCAATTTCACCTTTTATGGCTGTTAGTATTTGCCTTATGTATCGAGGTGCTCCTATGTTGGGTTCATAAATATTTACAATTGTTATATCTTTTTCTTGGATTGATCCCTTGATCATTATGTAGTTTCCTTCTTTGTCTCTTTTAATAGTCTTTATTTTAAAGTCTATTTTGCTGATATGAGAATTGCTACTCTAGCTTTCTTTTTGTTTCCATTTGCATGGAATATCTTTTTCCATCCCCTTACTCTCAGTCTGTATGTGTTCTAGGTCTGAAGTGGCTCTCTTGTAGACAACATATATATGGATCTTGTTTTTGTATCCATTCAGCCAATCTGTGTCTTTTGGTGGGAGAATTTAGTCCATTTACATTTAAGGTAATTATTGATATGTATGTTCCTATTCCCATTTTCTAAACTGTTTTGGCTTCGTTTTTGTAGGTCTTTCCCTTCTCTTGTGTTTCTTGCCTAGAGAAGTTCCTTTAGCATTTGTTGCAAAGCTGGTTTGGTGGTGCTGAACTCGCTCAGCTTTTGCTTGTCTGTAAAGGTTTTAATTTCTCCATGAAATCTGAATGAGATCCTTGCTGGGTAGAGTAATCTTGGTTGCAGGTTTTTCTCCTTCATCACTTTCAATATGTCCTGCCACTCCCTTCTGGTTTGCAGAGTTTCTGCTGAAAGATCAGCTGTTAACCTTATGGGGATTCCGTTGTGTGTTAATTGTTGTTTTTCCCTTGCTGTTTTTAATATGCTTTCTTTGTTTTTAATTTTTGACAGTTTGATTAATATGTGTCTTGGCGTATTTCTCCTTGGATTTATCCTGTATGGGACTCTCTGTGCTTCTTGGACTTGATTAACTATTTCCTTTCCCATATTAGGGAAGTTTTCAACTATAATCTCTTCAAATATTTTCTCAGTCCCTTTCTTTTTTCTTCTTCTTCTGGAACTCCTATAATTCGAACGTTGGTGCATTTAATGTTGTCCCAGAGATCTCTGAGACTCTCTTCAGTTCCTTTCATTCGTTTTTCTTTATTCTTCTCTGCAGTAGTTATTTCCACTATTTTATCTTCCAGGTCACTTATCCGTTCTTCTGCCTCAGTTATTCTGCTATTGATCCCATCCAGAGTATTTTTCATTTCATTTATTGCATTGTTTATCATTGTTTGTTTCACCTTTATTTCTTCTAGGTCCTTGTTAAATGTTTCTTGCATTTTGTCTATTCTATTTCCAAGATTTTCGGCCATCTTTACTATCATTATTCTGAATTATTTTTCAGGTAGACTGCCTATTTCCTCTTCATTTGTTAGGTCTGGTGGGTTTCTATCTTGCTCCTTCATCTGTGGTGTGTTTTTCTGTCTTCTCATTTTGCTTATCTTACTGTGCTTGGGGTCTCCTTTTTGCAGGCAGCATGTTCATAGTTCCCGTTTTTTTTTTTTTTTGGTGTCTGTCCCCAGTGGCTAAGGTTGGTTCAGTGGGTTGTGTAGGCTTCCTCATGGAGGGGACTAGTGCCTGTGTTCTGGTGGATGAGGCTGGATCTTTTCTTTCTGGTGGGCAGGTCCACATCTGGTGGTGTGTTTTGGGGTGTCTGTGGACTTATTATGATTTTAGGCAGCCTCTCTGCTAATGGGAGGGGTTGTTCCTGTCTTGCTAGTTGTTTGGCATAGGGTGTCCAGCACTGTAGCTTGCTGGTTGTTGAGTAAAGCTGAGTGCCGGTGTTGAGATGGAGATCTCTGGTAGATTTTCGTCATTTGATATTATGTGGAGCTGGGAGGTCTCTTGTGAACCAGTTTCCTGAATTTGGCTCTCCCACCTCAGAGGCACAGCACTGACTCCTGGCTGCAACACCAAGAGCCTTTCATTCACACGGCTCAGAATAAATGGAGAAAAATTAGAAAGAAAGAATTAGTAGAAGTAGAAAGAAAGAAAGGAGGGAGGGAGGGAGGAAGGAAGGAAGGAGGGAAGGAAGGAAAAAAAGAAAGAAGATAAAGTAAAATAAAATAAAGTAAGATAAAGTATAATAAAGTTATTAAGATAAAAATAATTATTAAGAGAAAAATTTTTTTTAAAAAAAGGACAGATAGAACCCTAGGACCAATGGTGGAAGCAAAGCTATACATAAAAAATCTCACACAGAAGCATACACATACACACTCACAAAAATAAGAAAAAATCATAAATCTTGTTCTCAAAGTCCACCTTCTCAATTTGGGATGATTCGTTGTCTATTCATGTATTCCACAGATGCAGGCTACATCAGGTTGATTGTGGAGCTTTAATCTGCTGCTCCTGAGGCTTCTGGGAGATATTTCCCTTTCTCTTCTTTGTTCTCACAGCTCCCAGGGGCTCAGCTTTGGATTTGGCCCCACCTCTGCGTGTAGGTCAAGAGAGGGCGTCTGTTCTTTGCTCAGACAGGACGTGGTTAAAGGAGCAGCTGCTTCGGGGACTCTGGCTCACTCAAGCCAGCAGGAGGGAGGGGCATGGAGTGCGGGGCAAGCCTGCAGCAGTAGAGGCTGGCGTGACATTGCACCAGCCTGAGGTGTGCCATGCATTCTCCTGGGGAAGTTGTCCCTGGATCCCGGGACCCTGGCAGTGGTGGGCTGCACAGGGTCCCTGGAAGGGGGGTGTGGATAGTGATCTGTGCTTGCATACAGGCTTCTTGGTGGTGGCAGCAGCAGCCTTAGCATCTCATGACCATCTCTGTGGTCCATGCTTTTAGCCGCAGCTCACGTCCATCTCTGGAGCTCCTTTAAGCAGTGCTCTTAATCCCCTCTCCTCGTGCACCAGGAAACAAAGAGGGAAGAAAAAGTCTCTTGCCTCTTCGGCAGGTCCAGACATTTCCCCAGACTCCCTCCCAGCCAGCCATGGTGGACTAACCCTGCAGGCTGTGTTCACGCCACGAACCTCAGTCCTCTCCCTCCCAATATCATTTTTCACAGAAACTGAACAAACAATCTTGACATTTGTATGGAACCATGTAGGACCCCAAACAGCCAAGGGAATCCTGAGAAAGGAGAACAGCAGCTGGAGGAAACTCATTGCATGTCTTAAACCATATTACAAAGCTACATAAGCAAACCATGTTGAAATGGCACAAAAGAGGCACATGAGCCAGAGGAATAGAAGACAGAATGCAGGAATAAACCCACACGTATGTAGTGAGTTAGCTGATGACAAAGCTGCAAAGGACATACACCAGGGAAAGGACAGTCCCTTCAATAAATCACCTGGAAAACAGAACACCACAAGCCAAAGAAGGACACTGGACACCATCAACACTGCACACAAAACTCACTAAAACCCACAATTTTCTGCTGAAGACAGACCCCCTCCCAGCAGTCAGCCACACACAAGATACTTCTCCCCACTTTTTCCTCATCTTTTCTTCCCATGGTGGCCCTTCCCAGCTGGTCCTGAGGAAAATGAGCTCCTCTCAATGTGAACGCAGCCCCAAGTTGTCCCAAGGCCAAATCCCCAGTAGGTCCTGAGGAGACCAGGCTCCTGTCAGCTGTGCACAGAGCCAAGACTTCGGGCAGAACAGACAGGCACTGCTGTGGAAAGAGTGGTGGGCTTGTCAACCTCTGGCTGCTAACTGTGATATGCAGGCTGCACCTGCCCACAGTTCAGTGGAGGCCTAGATCCCTGCTGGCCATCCTGCTGAAACAACTACATTTTGGAAGTCCAAACAGATGCAGGCAAAGATCCCCAGACTTCTAGAAAAATAGATATAGAACAATTAGAAACCATATGCAATGAACTGAATGTAGATGCAAACTTTACAACTTACACCAAAAGTCATTCAACATTGTCCACAGGCAAATTCAAAATAGAAAACTACGAACAGTATAAAAAAAATAGAAGAAAACCTACGTGGCCATGGGTTTGGTCACATAGATCATGAGCTTTGACTTTTAACACACAACACGCACAGCCCACACACAAAAAGAAAAAATTAGTAACATGTACTTTATAAAATTTAAAAATTTCTACTTGGTTAAGTATCTTATTCAGAAAACTAAAAGACAAGCAAAAAAACTGAGAGAGAAATATTTACAAAACACATATCTGATAAAGAATTTGTACTCACATTACACAAAGAACTATAAAACAAACAGCTGCATAAAAAACTGGGTAAAGGTCGAAAAAGACACCTGGTCAGAGAAGATATACAGATAATAAGTGGACAAAAATTGGATCAGCACCGTATACCCTCAGGGAATCACAAAGTAAAACAACAAGACAGATCTACACCCCAGTTAGAACTGCCCAGCTCCTCACACATTGACGATAGAGATCACTGGAGGGTGAGGAACAACAGAAACTCTCCATTGCTGATGGAACACACACACGGCCTCTTGAGATACAGTTTGGCAGTATTTTCCAAGCCAAACAATTTTCACACCTTAAGATCCACCCATCATGCCTCCAGTTTTCACACAATGGCACTACTAATCTGTATGCAAACAGAAACAAGGACGCTATTATGCACGGAACTCTACTTATAATGTCTAAACCTTAAAGGAATCATTTAGACTTATAATGTCTAAACCTTATTGTCTTCAGATGAATGCATAAGCAAATCGGGGTATACCCATGTAAAGGGGAGCAGGATAGGACACCCCAAAATAGGGGATTTCAAGAGACCCCAAAGAGCCAAGACAATTTTTGCAAAGGAAATAAAAGTTGGAGGTGCACACTTCCCCACTGTGTGGGAACACACTGTGATGCTGGCATGAAGATATACATATAGATGGATGCGGACTTCCCTGGCGGTCCAGTGGTTAAGACTCCGTGCTTCCACTGCAAGGGCACGGGTTCAATCCCTGGTCCGGGAACTAAGATCCTACAAGCTGCATGGCATGGCCAAAACATCAACAACAACAAATAAAAACATATGGACAGATGGAATTGAATGGAGATCCAAGAAATACACCATCCATCTATGATGAACTGACTTTACACAACAGTCCACAGCACCAAATTGGGGGGAAATGGTGTTTTCAACAAATGGTGCTGCTAGGCAATTGGCTATCCACATGCAGCAGAATGAAACTTGACCCTTACCTCATGCCACATACTAAAAAGTATCTCAAAATACATAAAAGGCTTAAATGTAAAAAGTAAAATTTCAGTCAGCCCCTTGTATCCACGGGTTCCACATCCACGGATTCAACCAACTCCAGATCAAAAATATAAGAAAAAAATATCTGAAAGTGTTTCAAAAAGAAAAACTTGAATTTACCACAAACCAGCAACTATTTACATAGCATTTATATTGTATTTACAACATTTATACAGCATTTATATTGTATTAGTTATTATAAGTAACCTAGAGATGATTTAAAGTATACAGGAAGATGTGCCTAGGTTATTTGCAAATACCAAACCATTTATTATAAGAGACTTGAGCATCTGTGAATTTTGGTATCTGCGTGGTGTCCTGGAACCAGTCCCCTACAGACACTGAGGCACGACTGTATAAACTCTCCAATAAAACATGGGGATAAACCTTCCTAACCTTGGATTTAGCAGTGGTTCCTTAGATCTGACAGCAAGGCACAAGCAACAAAATGAAAAAAACAAAATTGGATTTCCTCAAAATTAAAAATCTTTGTGCATCAAAAGATGCAATACAGAAAGTGAAAAGACAGCCCACGGAATGGAAGAAAATACTTCCACATTATATATCTGATGAGTCTTTATTTAGTATATATCAAGAACTTTTACCACTCATCAACACAGACTGACAACCCAATTTTAGATATGGACAAAGGACTCAAATCATCTCTTCTCCACACAAGACACACAAATGGTCACCAAGCAGTTGACAAGATAGGAGGGAAATGCAAATTAATACCACAATGCAATAACTCCTCACACACTCTAAAATGGTTATTATCAAGAAAATTTAAAAATAACAAATGTGGGCTTCCCTGGTGGTGCAGTGGTTGAGAGTCTGCCTGCCGATGCAGGGGACACGGGTTCATGCCCCGGTCCGGGAAGATCCCACATGCCGCGGAGCGGCTAGGCCCGTGAGCCATAGCCGCTGAGCCTGCGCGTCCGGAGCATGTGCTCCGCAATGGGAGAGGCCACAACAGTGAGAGGCCTGCGTACTGCAAAAAAATAAAAATGACAAATGTTGGGACTTCCCTGGTGGCACCGTGGTTAAGCATCCACCTGCCAATGTAGGGGACACGGGGTCGATTCCTGGTCTGGGAAGACCCCACATGCCGCAGAGCAACTAAGCCCGTTCACCACAACTACTGAGCCTGCGCTCTAGAGCCTGTGAGCCACAACAGCTGATGCCCGCATGCCACAACTACTGAAGCCCGCGTGCCTGGAGCCTGTGCTCTGCAACAAGAGAAACCACCGCAGTGAGAGGCTCGCGCACTGCATGAAGAGTGGCCCCCGCTCGCCACAACTGGAGAGGGCCTGCGTGCAGCATCGAAGATCCAATGGAGCCAAAAATAAAATTAATTAATTAAAAAAATAAGTACAAAAATAACAAATGTTGACAACAATGCAGAGAAGCTGGAAACTTTAAACACTACTTGTGGAAACTGAAAAGGATGCAACCTATGTTTATGATGTGAATATACAGTTACAATACAGCTCAACAACTCCACTCCTAGATATATACCCCAAAGAATTGAAAACATGTGTACATGTATAGATAGCTGTGCTGTTCACAAGAGACAAAAGGTAGAAATGGTGCAAATGCCCACCGATGGGTAAATGGATAAACAACATAGGGTTGATCCATAAACTGCCCTATTATTCTGCCATAAAAGGAATCAAGTGAAATGATGCAGCCTCTATGGAAAACAGTGTTCCTGTTCCTCAAAAACTTCAACATAGAATTAACCTATGATCCACCAATTCCACATCAGTGTATACACCTAAAACATTGAAAGCAGGGACTGGAACAGATATGGGTATACGCTTCTTCAGATCAGCATTCACCTCAATAGCAAAAGGTGCAAGCAACCCAACTGTCCATTGATGGTTGAGTGGATAAACTAAATGTGGTTGTATACACACAGATGAATGGAATTCAGGCTGAGAAACGAAGAACATTCTGACACGTGCTACCACATACATGAACCTTGAAGTCATTATAGTAAGTGAAAAATCCTGTCACAAACAGAACAAAATGACATGATTCCACCTATATGAAGTACCCATAGAAGTCAAATTCAAAGGCAGAAAGTAGAATATTTTTGCCAGGTACTGAGGAGAATTCGTCTTTAATGGGTACACAGATTCACTGGTGAAAATAGAAAAGTTCTGAATATGGATGGGTAAGATATTCGTACAACAATGTGAGTGTGGTTAATACTATAGAATGGTGTACTTAAAAAGGCTTAAATGGTAAATGATCTGTATAATCACACACACATACATGCACACAATGAATGAAGTACTGATACACGTTACAATACAGAAAAGGTCACTCAGATCGTACTCATCTTGTGTGCTTTAAATCCATCAAGGTTGTGAAAATGAAGGAAAGTATCAGTCATAGTTCCAGGAAAATAAAACTGGATCAGAATGGGAAAAGATATTTCCCTAGAGTTGGAGCAGCTGGTGAAATTTGAAGTGGGCCTGTGGATTGGACTGTAACATGGAAACCATCATAATTTCCTCATTTGGAGGTTACATGCTGGTTCCCTAGAAGAGTGGCCCTGTTTTGGGTAAAATGCACTGGCGTATTCTGTGTGAAGTGGCAAGTGTAGGAAAGCAAGGACAGCTGGGAAATCTGAGCATGCAGATATACAGGACTTTGTTTTGCTATTGCAAGTTTTCTGTATGTTTGAAATTACTGGATAGTAACTCACTTTCCAAAACACCGTGTCAATCCCACACCAGAAAAGCAGAGAAAATGTCACACTTCCTTATAGAAGCCAAGCCTTGTTACCCAGATCCACTTCACACAAAGTCGTGAACCTAATCACCCCTGTATGAGCCCACAAGGAATTGAAAGGCACTCTGTTAGATGCTAGTAGGAGCCACTACGTCTTCCATGTTATGGATGACCTGGATGTGATAGAAACAGTGGGATTTTCGAGGAGTCCCAATTTTCTACATCATTCCATCAAAACACCATTAGTCTAACACATGAATTCCGTAAAGTTACAAAATCAATACACAAAAATCAATTTCTCTTCTAAACACAAAAACCAAACCATCAGAAACAGAACATAAACAATCCAATTGACAACAGCATCAAAAAGAACAAACTACCAAGGAATACATTTAACCAAGGAGTTGAAAGACCTGCACACTGAACACTTCCAGACGTTGATGAAGAAAATGAAGAAGACACAAATAAATGGAAAGATATCCCATGCTCATGGAATGGAAGAACTCGTATTTTTAAAATGTCCATTCTTCCCAAAGCAATGTACACTGTGAATGCAATCTCTGCCTAACTTCCTACGGTATTTTTCACAGAAATAGAGCAAATGCTCTTAATACTTGTGTGGAAACACAAAGGACCCCAAATAGCCAAAGTGATCCTCACAAAGAAGAACAGGCTGGAGGCATCTCACACTCTTACTTCAGACAGTATTGCCAAGCAACGGTCACCAAAACAGTGTAGGACTGGCCAAAAAAGCAGATGCACAGACCAGAGGAACAGGACATTACCGAGCCCAAGCTCCTTCTGCTCCCGCATGAAGGGCCAATACGCCCCGAGACGAGTTGCTGGAAGAAGGAATAACGACTTTAATCGGAAAGCTATCCCACCGAGAAGATGGCCGATCAGCACCTCAGAAAACCATTTCCCCTCAGTCCCGGGTGGGGCTCCTTCTATACAGAAGTGGGAGGGATGGGGCCCGCAGCACCGGCCAATGGCTACAGCTCGCGCCTGCCCCGCCCCCACTTCAACTGCATGACGTCAGTCAGGCGGTGATAGGCGCTGAGAAGAAATGAAGCCGGTTAAGGGGTAAAGACCCCCAGCTGCTTTTCTTGGAGGGCGCGGCAGAGGCGGTTCTGCAGGAACCTGAGGGTCGCCGATCCCGTGCCGCCTCACTGATGCTCGGAGCCAGGCTGTCGAGTAACAGCCCTGAGGCCGGCCTGTCACCGTGACCCGCCCCTGTTCCCGGCCCTCACGGAGGGGCGTCTCAGGCCTCCCCGCGCCTTTCTTCACGCCGGTTTCCGCCCCGTCCCCACGCTGGCGCAGGGAGGGCCGGGTCACCGGAACCGGGTGCAGGCTGGTTCCCTGGCTCCGCTACACGACGCCGGCGTGGTGGAAGCCTTCGGCCTCGGCCTCTCGCCTCCTCCTGTTCTCTGCGGGGCCGACTTTTCCACGCGGTGGCGGGCTCTTCGGCCTCGGTGTTCCACGCTTTTTCCTCAGCCCTTCCCTTCCTTAGAAAGGTCGCCTCACGTCCGCCAAACTCCCATTTGGAACGTTTAAGACCTCCCTTGAAACAGGCTCCCGGGTGACGTCAGCGCCGCTGCCCGCCCGCCCGGGACTCCAGGCATCCAGCCTCCGAGCCGTAATAAACTTACCTTAGCTCCCAGCACAAAGTCCCTTTCTGCGGCTGCCCTGCTCCTGCGTCTCGCCTGGTTGCAGGTCTGAGAGAAGTGAGGCTCCCGGTGCCTACGGGGCCTCCTCTTCTCCCCTGCACTCACCGCTTCCTCATGCCTCTGCGTTTAGCACTCTGCACTTTGAACTGGACATTACAATGAGTTTTAATTGTTGCTGTACACGTTTTCCCCCAACTTGACATTTAGTTCTTTTCCTTTATAGTTTTTTAAATTATTTTTTATTGTGCTAACACTGATTTATAATATTACATAACTCTCATGTGTACACTGTATGTCGACTTATGTACACACTACAGCCTGCTCACTGCCAAAAGTTTAGATTCTGTGCATCATCATACAGTTGGCATTTTACCCATTTCACCCTCCCTCCATATTCTCCTTTTAAAATGTCGGTTATTAGTTAGCACCAGGCCTTGGCACAAAGGAGATGACAAGCCAGTGTACAGGTGATGAAAAATTAGATCAGACCTAAATGCAAAGATTATTTATGAAGAAAGTCTTTTCATGCTTTTCCATTAGCATAATGCTTCTATTTTATTCCTTCTATTTCCCTGTCTACATCCATCTCTTTGTACCAAAATGTCCTCTGCTTTATCATCTTCCAATAACCCATCACCACTTAATCTGTATCAGATGAATTTTTGCATAAAATTTCTAACTTTTAGAAAAAAGACTTCTCAGATATTAATGCATTGGTGTCCATAAGTGGGAAATACTTCTTCCTTAAAATTGCATAAGGAAATAATTTTAAAAATGTTTTGATGTAGCACAATGATTATGTTATCTCTAAAGACCAACATTCATTAAATACTTCACTACTAACAACTGTTAAGCCTGAAACAAGAAACGTTAAAGATCTTCAAGACCTAAATAGACATTTCTCCAAAGAAGACATACAGATGGCCAACAAACACATGAAAAGATGCTCAACATCACTAATTATTAGAGAAATGCAAATCAAAACTACAATGAGGTATCATCTCAAACCAGTCAGTATGGCCATCAACAAAAAACCTACAAACAATAAATGTTGGAGAGGGTGTGGAGAAAAGGGAACCCTCCTGCACTGTTGGTGGAAATGTAAATTGATACAGACACTATGGAGAACAGTATGGAGGTTGCTTAAAAAACTAAAAATAGAACTACCATATGACCCAACAATCCCACTGTTGGGCATATACCCAGAGAAAACCATAATTCAAAAAAACACATGCACCCCAATGTTCATAGCAGCACTATTTACAATAGCCAGGTCATGGAAGCAGCCTAAATGTCCATCAACAGAGTAATGAATAAAGAAGATGTAGTATACGCATACAATTGAATATTACTCAGCCATAAAAATGAATGACGTTGGGTCATTTGCAGAGACGCGGATGGACCTAGAGTGTCATACAGAGTGAAGTATGTCAGAAAGAGAAAAGCAAATATCGTATAATAACACATATGTAGAATCTAGAAAAATGGTATAGATGATCTTATTTGCAAAGCAGAAAGAGACACAGATGTAGAGAACAAATGCATGGATACCAAGGGGGAAAGGGATGGGGTGGGAAGAGTTGGGAGACTGGGATTCATACATATACATTATTGATAGTATGTATAAAATAGACAACTGATGGGAACATATTGTATAGCACAGGGAACTCTACCTAACGCACTGTGGTAACTTAAATGGGAGGGAAGTCCAAAAGGGAAGGGATATCTTTATGTGTATGGCTGTTTCATTTTTTTGTGTGTGCAGTGAAGGCTAATACAACATTGTAAAGCAACCATACTCCAATAAAAATTAATAATAGGGGGCTTCCCTGGTGGCGTAGTGGTTAGGAATCCGCCTGCCAATGCAGGGAACATGAGCCCTGGCCTGGGAATATCCCACATGCCATGTCTGCCACAACTACTGAGTCTGTGCTCTAAAGCCTGCGAGCCACAACTACTGAGACCATGTGCCACAACTACTGAAGCCCGTGCGCCTAGAGCCCGTGCTCTGCAACAAGAGAAGTATCCACAATGAGAAGCCTGTGCACCACAACGAAGAGTAGCCCCGCTCGCCGCAACTAGAGAAAGCCCGTGCGCAGCAACGAAGACCCAACACAGCCAAAAATAAAAATAAATAAAATAGATTTATTTTTTAAAAATTAATAATAATTAAAAAGGATCTTCAGACATAGACGATCTAACTTAATTCCACCCTCATGGTAAGTATTTTGCAAGTATCTTTAGGTGATACATACACAATAGGCACAGAACTCTTTTATTATTCATTTTATTTTCATATAAATTAACATCCTAGAAAAATTAAAATAGAAACACTAAATACAGTATTGCACATAGCGATCTCTGTTAAATGCCCTATTATATCATTGAAGAAAGTCATGTACACATGGAGGGGCCGAAGGAAATAGGAGAACAGCAGAACAGCAACCCGATAGCCACTACTGTGTCTGTGCATGTCGACTACAGACTGAAAGCTAAGGACCGTACTCTACATAAATACAAACATAGTTATGATTCAGAGTTTCTTTTTAAGTTGATTCCATGATTGGTTTACATTAGCAACACATTCTCCCCTTTATTCACAGCTGTACCCCAAAACATATCATTAAAAGAATTTTTTAAAATATCTATTAATGTTAGACAAAACCATCACAACGCATCAGGAGCTGATTTTAAAATACTTTCATAGAGAGTGGAAGATTTACTTTTTTCCTCTCAATCTAAAATAAAATCTTTTCCTAGGTGCCTTTAGATCATAAATCCTTGCATACTCATTTCATAGTTTTTAATCAACTGCCATAACACATAAAGACAACCCCAATCAGGTCACAATACTCAGGCAGCTGGGTTTAAGTAACAAGTTCTAGGTAGATGCCAATCCATCTAAAAGTTACTCTTTTTTTGCCACCAGTTAGTCACGTTTGGCAATTTTATGAGCATCATTTATTTAAATTCCTTAAAATTGTGTCATTTTCTTTGTGAAGGGCAATGGTAAAAGTACAGAGAGGCACAGCTTTGGTTTAATTGACCTTTGCTGCAGATTGGCTTTATGTAAGGTCCCAAAGGACATAGTTGATAAACACCCTCATTTCTGATTCCTGCCTATTTTAAATGATTTATAGGAAGGGTTTTCCTTTTGCTATATTCTTTTCTATTCATTATCTGATGAGTAAAAAAAAATGAAAATCTTCTTTCACAAATATATAGTTACAGAGACCAACCCAAGAGCTGGGAAAGCCTTGACTATGACATATATAAATGGTACTTCAATTTCAAAATAGAAAATTTATATGTAGACGTGAAACTGATACAAACAATTCACTAGAAATAACATTTTAACCATAACTCTAAATGCAGTGATGTGGAGTACTGGTCGTCAGTAGAACGGAACGTGTTTCACTGTGACAGGGCTATTTGCACATCATTAAATTGAAGGTTACTGTTTAGCATGTTCAGAATTAATGCAGATACTGCCTCTTACACATGCTGTTTTGGTCTATCGGTAAAATACCATAAACTTTTACAAAAAGAAAAGGTGTCACATTCTCCACTGGCCTACTGCTTTTGCTTTTTTTCCTTTCTTTTTTTTTTTAATATACAGTAGAATTCAACAATCAGTGAACTGTCTGGAAAACACAAAGATTATGCAAGAGGCCAAGAAGAAAAGTGATCAAAATGATGAGTTTCCTTCCTGCCCTAGGTCGGCTGAATTCTGTGGAAGTGGCTGCAGGGACTCATTTTCTTTCTGCTTTTCTTTGTTCAGGTTTTCATGCTTATTTTCGCTTTCTGAAAATAAATGCACCAGGGAAGAGTTATAGTTAGAAGGAAGAACTTTAAAAATGTAAGGCGTTTAGAATAACCCAAACAAGGTCTTTTCATTTGGATCAAATTCTTTGAAAAAAGGTTAAAGATACACAAGGTGATAAAGGAATAAAATAGAAGTAGAATCTCTTTTATCTTTTAGAATTTTCACTAAGACAAATCACTGAATGTTTTTGAGGACAAAAGTTTTGAAAATTTAGCTTCTAATCGACATGAAAGAATACCAGGTCACCTTTTTCATTTTCTCATATTTATGTGTGCAAATACATAAATATGAAAATTGAATCGAGGCTTCATCTCATGGTTAATGTGATTTAACTCTTTTCTATTCTTATAATTCCATAATTGTGGTTAATAAATAACTTCCTGCTCAAAAAAAAAAAAAAAAAAAAGATTGTACTTTCATCAAAAAGACAGAACATAAACCAAACCATAATAAAATACTTGTTGTTACATAAGATTTTTATACAGAGAAACTGAAAGGAAAATCTTTTAAATGAAGATATAATTTCTAACTTTTTTCTAAATAAAGCTGTTAAACGGTATTCCAATTTGGGTTATTTGAATATCTTCCATTTAGACTATATGAGACTAACTCAATTCAAACTGCTCCTATTTTAAGGCCTAAAACATCATCATTTACTTACTCTGTGGGGTCAAATGACAACCCCTCGAACACTCAACTAAACACTGACAGTACCACAAGGGAAAACTCGTCATTTCCACCACCCTTTCCTCTCTGGGGGCACAACTTGGCGTTTTATTTTGAAGGGGAGAGCGGACAAAGAGGGAACACCTTGGCTTGTTACACTCGGGCTGTGGGCTGACAGCTGCTGGGCAGCCGACTCCGCAGAGCCTGAGCCCTGGTCCCCGCAAAGGACAACAATGCACCTGGCATTTCATGTGTTAGATCCCAAGGGTGCTCATCCAATTACAACAGCTGTGCTGTGATCCGTGTGTGATGAGGAAAGTGAACGATGGCCCCCAACCCTGCCAGCAACCCCACACACATACGTGCACCCCCTCAGTGGATTTATCTTAATTGTTAGTCTTTGAATGCTGAATGCTGAGATTCTTTTAGCCTTTGGGGCCTGATAAAAGGCAGAAGGAAAAGGAGATTCTTTAAGTCAGAGGCTCATTATTTGTTCAAACTTAAGAGGAAAATAATTAAAATATTATTAGATGAATTTGTATATATTGAGAAAAGAGTGCTTAAAAGCCAAAGAAAATCACAAGTTAAAAAAACAGAGTAAATACTTACAATTCCAGAGTCATGTCTTGGTTTTATTTTATAAAGTGATTTTCCCTTTTTCTGCCTACATACCTCTTCAGCTTCTTTTACTCTGGGTGGGGGAGAAAACACACAATTTAAACAAAGATTTAGAAAGCTAACTACAATCCACCTATAGCAGTTGATTTATTAGAGAAAAATACCACACACCACAATGTCGCCCGACATTTGATTTAAAAACAGAATGTTAGAGCTAGAGGCAAATTCACCTAGTGGTTCTTAACTTGGAATCAAAGGATGTGGAATGGAATAGAATACAGCACATTTATATTTTTAGGCTACACTTTATCCTATGCTAATGGAGTCTTACATTCAGAAGTAAAGTAAAGAAATATCCTTCATTTTCAGGTGAGGGTGCTGAGCTTGGCTCCATTACATAAATGGGGCTGGCACTATTACATAAATCAGAAGCATTAAATAATTAAATAAGCAGTACCATATAAAAACTCATATGTTTATTTAAAATGGTCTTAGGTTCAGTTTCCACATTGCATTTCCCCAGGCATGGAAGTCTGTGCAATGAATACTTGGGGTGTTTTTTAAAAAATTGAGCTTCATCAAGCATGGGAATGAGTCATTCAAAAGCAGAAAATAGAGAGTGAGCAGTAATGTTTGAACGCGTCTAGGATTTCTTTTTAAACACACGCTCCAAGGGAAAACAGTATTGAGTTTACCAGAGGAACAGTTAAAAGAGGATGTCATGGAGAGGGAGGTTGTGCAGCAAGTCTGGCTCTGCTGTCTGACGCTGGGTAACATCTGCTTGCTCTGCCCTCTGTGTCCCTTAGGAAGGACAAGGGCTCGATAATGTAGAACAGCACCACTAAGAAGATCACACAGAGCTGCTACAAAGGTCCAAAAAGTTTTACTTTAAAAGTTCTTTATAGTAATGCAATTATACTCCTATAAGGATGTTAAAAAAAAATCAGTCCATGATTTTATAAACAGACATATTTATATATATAAAAAAAGTTCTTTATAAAATACTGTAAAATGTTACCAATGATTGCTTTAACTAAACAGATAGTAAGAAATCTGTAAGCTGGAATTCTATTAATAAAAATAGGTGCCATAAGAAAGAAAATAACCTATTAGGTTAATTTGTTTTTATTACTGTGGTTTTCCTCGGGAATTAAAAATAGAGTATTTCTGGAGAAACTGAAAAGGCCGTGACTTATCTTAATAAAAGACTTAGATCTTGAAACCTGTTTCCTGAAAGAAATGAGTTTTAAATATACTTCTTGAGCCTGATGGTAAAAGTTCTAATGATAGAATTCATCTCTTATGCAGTTGAAAGAACCCCTGTTTTTAAACAACAGAAGGGAACAAATCATGGAGTACAGCAGCTATGAGGTTACTGTTGCAGCTCACAGTAAAGCGTGGCAGGTCAAAATAAATCCTTTTGGATGTAAAATGCCTGCTGAGTTGCTAATGTCAGTAATTCCAGAAAATGATGACAGTTTAGAAAACAATCCATTGTTACCACTTCTACTACTTTCTTCCCAAGCCATAAGTTTGCCTTTAATCTTTTCTCCAAACATTTGAATACAAACACATTATAACAAACTAAGGATTGCAGAGTTCCCATCTTCCTCTGAAATAACTACCAGTTAATATAAGTTGAAATATTTGGACAAGAAATTAAGAAAAACATTTTTTTTTTTTTAGCAGTTAGCAAAAATCCAGTAGATCCCCTTTTAAATTTACTTGGAACTCTTTAAAGCGTTTTGTGACATTTAAAATAAATCTACTTCACAAGTTTGTAAATCACCAAAGCATCTTAATTTTCTCACTATCTTACTTATTTTGTTCTTAAAAGTTTTTTCTAAGTATCACAGGAAGCTAAGTCTAATACAAACATATTAAATTTTACACAAAAACAAGTCCAGCCATTCCCACAGCAGACACAAGGAGAGCTAGAGAGAGTGGTCAAGGAGCCCTCGCAGTGACTGGGCACCGGGCTAAGGGCACTTAAGCCCGGCGTCTGTCAGGGGAGAGGCCCGTGCGCACAGAGGCTGGGGCGCTCGGAGTCCAGCGCCGGGTTCGGGGGCTATGCCCCGAGGGGACCCTGGGGTTGGCGGGTGGGGTTCCTGAAATTCTTCGGAAGCAGGTCGACAGTTGAGCTTCGTTTCAAAGAGAAATCTTAATTTTCCATACTTTTCTTGGAAGGGGAAATGGGGCTGAGGGTGAGGGGAGAGGACTTGTACAGAGTAACCTGGGGGCGCCGCGGGGACCCTGCTGCCTGGGACCCGCCACCGAGGCCAGAGCTCCCCCGCCCCGCTGCTTCCCTGTCCGACGGGAGCGAGTGGTCCCTGCGTCCCCAGACCCCAGCCGCGCACATGGCTCCCAAGCGGTCGCTCAAGGTCAGGAGCAGAGGAATCACGGAGAATCAGATAAAACGCAGCTCCCGGGCCCCCACGTGTCTGTTCTGGGCCAGGCGTCTCTGCTCCCCCACCGTACCCGCCCCCCTGCCAGGACGCGCTCGGAAGCAGCACTGGGAGAATCTGATCTGATGTGGGCGACACCGGGAGAAGCTGCGCCCCGGAACCGAGCTGGTGGTTCCCCACGCGGCGCCCCAGGACCCCGGCGCTCCCTCCCCCTCGAGGCAACGCCGTGAACCCCCAGGTCACGACCCCAAACCACAGGAATGGGCTCCCTGCAGTCCCCTTGGGGCCCACCCATCCTAAGTCTCCTAGCAAATGCTGCTTCTTCCAAAGGCCAATTTTATTTCAACAAAACTCTGACATTTTCCCCACACTTTAGGCAGGAACAAAGAACGTGTCCCTGGAGGTGAGCTTGCCGCCAGCGTTGGCAGAAATAAGAGGAAAAATAATGAGGTGAGCCGGAAGGGAGAGGGCCCCCGAGTGCCCTCCTACTTGGGCCTCCCTCTGGGGGTCAGGAAGAGTTCTCGGCTCCAAGTGCAGGCCCCTTGAGTAACCCTCTTCCCTCCTGCCTCGCCCCTCATTCAATGAGTGCTAAAATTTCCTAAACTGAGTAGGAAAAAGATGTTCCTTTCATAACTAGATATTAAGTGAAAAGGCACAGTGGTGATAACTTTTCAAATAACAAAAATGACCTACACGTCTTATTTGGAAAGGAGGAGGGGAGTGAAAAGAGGGATAGTACTTCATTTATAAAGAGAAAGCAGTCACATGAGGAAGGAGGAAGTCAGGTCTTGGCTGAAGGGGACAGTCCTCGGCCTGCACTTGAGTTTAACCTCCAGTTAGGAGGGGTCTGTGGTTGGCGTATGGATTCATAGCTCTTGTGCATGATTCACGAAGATGATTTTTTTTTTTAATGTGGCTGCATTCACACAAAAGGGACTGCCAGGGCGTTCGTTAATCAAGATTTGACTCTATTAGTCAGTCTCCCAAGGCAACAGAAATAAAAGCAAAACTAATGGGACCTGATCAAACTTACAAACTTTTGTACTGCAAAGGAAACCATAAACAAAATGAAAAGACAACTACTGGCTGGGAGAAAATATTTGCAAATGATGCAACTGACAAGGGCCTAATTTCCAATATACGAACAGCTCACACAACTCAGTATTAAAAAACCAAACAACCCAACTGAAAACTGGGCAGAAGATCAAGACATTTCTTCAAAGAAGACATACAGATGGCCAATAGGCACATGAAAAGATGATCAACATTGCTAATTATTAGAGAAATGCAAATCAAAACTACAATGATGTACCACCTCACACCATTCAGAATGGCCATCGTCAAAAAAGTATACAAATAACAAATGCTGGCGAAGGTGCGGAGAAAAGGGAACCCTCCCACTGTTGGTGGGAATGTAAATTGGGGCAGCCACTATGGGAAACAGTCTGGAGGTTCCTCAAAAAACTAAAAATAGAGTTATCGTATGATCCAGCAATCCCACTAATGGGCATGTATCCGGACAAAACTATAATTCAAAAAGATACATGCACCCCTATGTTCATAGCAGCACTATTCACAATAGCCAAGACATGGAAACAACCTAAACGTCCATCAACAGATGAATGGATAAAGAAGATGTTATATATATATGCAGTGGAGTATTACTGAGCCATAAAAAGAATGAAATAATGCCATTTGCAGCAACATGGATGGACCTAGAGATTATCATACTAAGCAAAGTCAGAAAGAGAAAGACAAATACCATATGATATCACTTATATGTGGAATCTAACATATGACACAAATGAACTTATCTACAAAACAGAAACAGACTCACAGACATAAAGAACAGACTTGTGGTTGCCAATTGGGAGGGGGCTGAGGAAGAGATGGCTTAGAAGTTTGGGATTAGCAGATGCAAACTATTATATATAGGATGAGTGAACAACAAGGTCCTACTGTATAGTACAGGGAACAATATTCAATATCCTATGATAAACTATAATGGAAAAGAATATAAAAATATATATGTATGTATAACTGAATCACTTTGCTGTACAGCAGAAATTAACATTGTAAGTCAACTATACTTCTAAAATAAACACACACACACACACAAAATAGATTTTTACCTTATTAGATAACTAAAAAGGGAAGTAAAAAATTTTCAGATGACATCTTTGGTAGGCTAATTCTAACAACTGCAACTTCTAACCAGAAATCTAGACAAAAAAGAAAATATGAACAAAAACAAATGATGTGATAAGGAAAACTCTTCTCTCATCACTTTTAGTGGTTTTGGAAAAAAAACAACACAGAAAGCAGAGACTAGAAAACAGGAAAGGTAGACAGAACAGAAGGATACAAATAGTATATCATGGCCATGAAATTTGACGTTTATGTTAAATTTTGGTGTAATATCTTTTATTGTCCATAAAACTTCAGACAAAACAATGTGCTGAATACTTTTCAAAAGTATGAACTTATCCCTCAAATGAAGGACCAAAAGTAATAAAATAATATGAGGCGCTCCTTGATCTTTTAAGGGAGAATTTAATCATGGGAAAAAACCAAAAAACAGATGGAATCAGGTTTGGAAAACAGAGTAGGTGACCAATTTGAACAAATATTTTTTGTTCTTAATTTTTGTCCTGGCAATGGGTCAGAAAGAGTTAGATAAATGAATGGGTGATTCCCAGTAAGTGGAAACTCACTCCCTACAAGGACCAATCTTTGTATAACCAATTTTGAATAGACTTTTTGAAAAAATGAAATTTTTCTCTTTCTTAAACAGATGGAAATATTTAACATTTACTTGACGCCACCTTCATCACTGTTGTGATGTGCGGACTCAGGCCTCCCTCAAGGCCCCGAAGGCGTAGACAGCAGCTCACCCACTCTGATGTCACACTGTGCTCTATTGGACTTGACCTCACAGCCAGTTTTAAATCCTCCGTCTGTTCCTAAGATGGCACGTTGTGATCACTCCTCGCGGTGCTAGCACATCTGCCTTACGTAGATCCTCTCTCTTCTTTAAAAAATTCCTGTCTTCTCTAGAGGGGAAAACCAGACAACTAAGCTCATCTAAATGAGCCTCAAATTAGAGCAATAATGCTCTGAGTTCAGTCCCAGCTACACAGATACAGCTCCTGGGCCTGGAGGCAGTCCTGTCAGCTGCCAGGGCTTCTCCCCTACACACCGCCCTCCACCTCCCACAGCTGGGTCTGGAAGGTTAGGGCGGCCAGGAGTCTGACTCACAGTCGGGCAGGACACGACAGCGACAGCCAGCGACAGCACTCAGCGTGTCTGGTGAGAAGATCCTAAGATACCGTACAACCCGACCTGCCCATTCAGCAGCTTGTTTGGGAAGATGTCAAGTAAGGCTGGAATGAATGTGAAACCTGAAATTCAAGCTTATCAAGGTAGAGAAGTGTGACACCATTGGTCAGTAATGACATTTTGTGATGCTACAGAGAATACAGGATAAGGAGTGAGCATTTTGTGAGCAATGTGACTATGAGATGAGTCCTCCGTTGAAAACTGTTGTCTGGGCAAAAATGACCAGAGGAAAACATAACATCTCTAAGCTTAAAATTTCAAGAAAGCTCTTATACTAAATTTATCTTCTAAAAAATGAAGTTGTAAATGTAACCTATAAAGAAGCTAAATAAATTTCAATACATCTATATAGATTTTTATTCCCTACATTGAAAAATTTTCAGTTGTAGCAGCTTCCTCTGGCTTTAAGATATTAAGCTTAGAAGTTATTAAGCATAGAAAATGAGTCCAGGAGACTGAGAATATTTTTAAGGTTTATATCACAGAGAAGACAAAGGTAGGTGACAAAATGAAAAATATTTTTTTTATCATAGAATTTCTTGAAACAGCATAATCTATAAAAATACTGAATCACTATGTTGTACAACTGAAACTAACATAATGTAAGTCAACTATACTTCAATTTAGAAAAAAGAAACTAGTTTAAATTCCAATAATAATTTTGTCCTTAATACAACTGGATACATTTATACTAAAGGTTATTCTAAATAGAGAGAGTGGTTTCTGATTTCTCTCCTAATAAAAATGCATATTTCTCTGCACTTTCCTTCCCAAGCCCCAGACCCATTTATTGTAAGGCAAACATACAAAAAGTTCAATGTGATTCAGTGTAAAGACAGTTTGTGAGATGCAACAGTGACACAGACACAGAGAAGAGAAACCACACGTCTCTGTGGCCCGCAGGCCGAGTAATTTTTATCTACTTTATAGAGCAAACACCTGGCGGCCTCACCTTCATTAAGAAAACAGGTATGCTATCGTCATTCAATGGAATGAGAAGGGAGCCACTCCTGCCACTGAGCAGTAACAATCTGGTCTGAGTGTAGGGCGGCCGGGTTCACTGCCCGCCGGGGCACGGGCGTGGGGTCCCCTCGCGGAGATAGGTCTCCGCCCACCTGCTGAGAGCAGACCACTCCCCCGCCCAGCTCAGCGGAGTCCCCACAGCTGCCTACTAAGCCCAGAAAACCATTCTAATCCAAAAGAGAGGGGAGGGGCTCTGGACGGAGGCTGGGTGGGAGCCGGCATGTGGCTCCAGTAGAGCCGGAAGCAGGTGTAGACGCCCTGTGGACTCGACTCCATCTCGGCCTGCTCTCCTTTATGACCAAGATGCTCACCACCACCACCCCAAACCCCCTGAAAATATAGTGGAAACCATCAACCACAGCGCTCCTTATCACTGCAATGGAAAAGAATTGAAGTTTCGTCAGGCATGTATTTCTGAATTTGAGTCTAATTTCTGAATTTCATCGCTCATACTCTCTGACTCTTTCAGAGAAAACTGCCTCCGCGCCTCCAGGGCTGACGGCGCAGTTAGTACCAGCGAGCGCACAGCGGCAGCGACTCAAGGCGGCCACGCTTTACACGACCCCTGCCCGGGGACCGGCCTGGGGAGCCCCGCCTGGGGACAGTGCCTCGGAGACTGGCTTGGGGATCCCCGCCTGAAGACCACGCCTCGGGGACCAGCCTGGGGACCCCCGCCCCTGGACCACGCTTCGGAGTAGAGGTGGGTCAAAAGAGAGGAATCATTCATTCAGAAGATAACATTCAAGCAGTCAAATGAATTCTTTACAGTCGGCATCTCTTTGATAACTGTCTAATGTTCTACAAATGTAGGACATTGTAACTCATGGATGAGCTACCATAGGAAGAAATGTTTCCCCCTAGGTTTGGAAAGGCTGTAGGTGAGGAAAGATGGGTCCGGAGGACACAGCTGGGTTCTCCGGCTGGGCTCTCACTTCAAGGCAAACAAAACAAAAAATCACACACACACATCTCAGGATAACCCCATGAGGTGGGTACTGCTGTTACCCAACTTTTACAGTGAAGAAACTGAAACTTAAAATGGTCACATTACTCGCTCAGGGTCAGAAACCAACGTTGCAGATCCAGACAGACACAGACAACACCTCCTCAGCTCTAGGTGTAATAAGCATCGATCTGTGTGGCCTCCTCAAAAGGCAAAGGCATGGGATGATGAAAAACACGGCCACCAAAATCTTCCTCTAGTTATACATATGTACATAGTTATTTACATTTATGTATTTATACTTATCATGTATTTATATATTTACATTCATTATATTAATTTATTTTATTTCTGTTTATTTAGAAGCATTTAATTTTAAAAGACTGAATTTTCTAAAACTCTGAACATATAAAACGTGGCAGGTTAAAATGGTTTTTGAAAGAGAAACTATTTGGGAAAGTGGGTGCATGTATTTTACTAGCTCCTGAGGAGAAGCACTCTAACTGGAGAAATTCTGAACCCTATTCAAGGAAAAGTATTAATGGAAACACAGTGGGCTGTAGTGTTCATCTTTGAAAAAGGAAAGCATGCAAGATCATCCGGAGAAAAAACTACCACCACATTTTCTTGATTCTAATTTCTAGGAGGAATTCTTGACGGTGGCTCTCTACATAAGGGATGTGAACTGTAGTCAGTAAAAATCTAAAAATACAGAAGACAGAGAAATTTTCCAATGGCTTTTTTCTTTTTAAACACAAATCCTCAATATAAACAGCAACTAAATTTTAAGCTTTAACTCAATGAAGGCGTTTCTGAGGAAAGGGGATTCGGCACACACTTGGAGTGTGTTGTGCCCTTGCTTTTTGGTGATCTAACCTGATAGAGGGCTACAACTCTGAGAAACCCAGAAGGACAGTGAGCACATTTCCCCCACTATCTCAGATCCCAATGGTCTCAACTGAACAGCAGTCAGTAGGTGGTTAGAGTCTCTGACAAATGTTGGAAATGCTGACACGCTGTGCTGCTGAAGATGGGAGATGCATTTACCTTAGTGACTAGATGATTAAACAGTAAGGTTCACACTCCACTGTGTAAATAAAGACCATGAATTATATTCTGTCAAATCAGAGTATCATTTTCTCACGTTCTTCCCACAAGGCATTTACCGTGGTATCAGAAAAAGTTGAGAAAGCTAGAAGGTGCCATTTAGAACGTTTAAAAATGCTTAGATGATAAGCTTTTAACCGTTACTGAAAATAGTAATATTTGTATTCATAAACACGTTAGGATTTTAAAGCTCTGATAACATAGTTTTCACTGTTAATTTAAAATCGCTCATTTAAAAAAAAAGGGTTTCTTTTTCTCATGGCTCTTGTAGTAGAGACTATTTTAATTCTACATTAGACCCAGATTTACATGGAATTTACAAAAGTAGCTCAGCTGATGTGCCCTTTATCTAAGTCCCGTAACAATGACCATGTTCTTTCTGTAGGTATTGAGGATGTTTTACATTTCCTCAATAAAATGGTTAAAATGACAGCTCCTGGTCTCACAAATTCATGATAGTAAATAAAATGAACTTCTGTCATACATGATGGCCAAAACTATTATAAAATCACATTTGACAGCAAAGTACCTCTTTTATTACAGGAGACCAGTGTTGTTTACTACATTTGACATTTTTTGTGCAAACATCCTTTTACTATTTCCACATGTGTTAAGATATTTTCTTAATTTCAGCAATTCCTTTTTTTTTCTTTTGCATATGGTTCAGAAAAGCATTTGATTATAGCTAGTGAGATATAAATTTAAGTTCTATTGGTACTCACACTATGGTTTTTCTTTTGACAATTCAATACCAAGGAGGATGTGGGTGAATAACCTGGATCCTATTCTTTTAGAAAAACCTTTTTTTGATGGGGCAGGAACTCAAGGGCTATTAGACATAGGGATTAGTTTATAGTGAGTTTATCACGTTTCTTCCCTGTAAAACTCAAAAAAGAGTACAACAGAGCTATTAATGTCATAATGGTTTAGAGTCTTGAGAGAGAGAGATGTGGGCGATACAACACAGGAATGCATCAGGGAAACACACATATGAAGGGAGAACAAAAACACGCAATATTTTCCTCTACTGGATGATTCCTATCAGGTTAAAAATATGCTGTTCATCCCCCCATCAAATAGAAAATATCTCTCATCCCCCGCCCCCTCCAGCGAGACCTTCCTTCTCTGCCACCCTTTACATGTACTGCCCATCATCCCCTTCTCCACATCCTCTGTGCCCATCTAACCAGGCATCTGTCACGGACCACCTGACAGCGCCTGCTCTTGTGATGTCGCCGCTTCCCCCAAGTTCCCAAATTCAAAGGTCGATTCTCCTCCCACTCCCGTAAGCACCAGCAGCTCTGCTTTATGGCCTCCTTCTGGAAGTCTCACTGACCTGGTCCACCAGGCTCCACAATCTGCCCCAGCACCTCTCTCTACAGCCCAGCCGTCTTCTACCTTTCTCCTCCTGCTCACTCTGTTCCAGCCACTGCAGCCTCCCCCCAGGGCTTTGCACTTGCCGCTCTGTCTGGAATGTTCCGTCTCGAAATCCCCTGGTTTCTTCCATCACTTCCTTCAAGTCCCGGCTTATCCGTCGCTTCTCAGAGAGCGCTGCCCGGCAGGTTTACATGCACCGCCAGCACCTCCTCCAGCCCTCTTTTCCCTCTGCCCAAAGTCCCCAGAGGACAGAGAGTGCCTCCCTCCTGACTGAGCACTGGCACAGGGCACCTTCAGAGAACTCCAGACAACACAAGGCAGGTGCAGCTCACGCTGGGAGGACCATATGCCCTTTTAGTAAATGCAGAGTGGCCACATCCTCTCTGAGGCACGGCTACCCAAACAGGACTCTGTACAGCTCAGCACCAAGCTTTAAATCATTCAAGGGAGGGGTTTATAAGGAGACACATCAGCCTTTCTCCAGAGACATCAATGAGATCGGGCACGTGAGGGCAGGAACACTTTATCTAAAACAGAGTGTGACACACAGGTGACAGCATAACCGTTGTTCCTAAAGGAAGGGGTGACCTTTGTAATCAGTTGGGGGTGGAGCATGGCCAGGGCTGTGGGGGACGATGGGGAGAAAGCTGAAGGATTATCCAGAGAATGTCAACATCCCTCAACAAGATAAAATGACAGATGAAGCTGATTAAAGTTTTCAAACTTAGAAAGACATTCGAGGTATCAGGGATCTTAAGCGTTTTATTACCGATCTTACTCAGGAAACAGAAGCAAAATAAATCAAAATGGAATGAAATAAAGTAAAATAAAATGCTCCTGGGCTTCATATAAGACAACGTTCAAAAAGAGCAAGCATAAGTTGGTGCAGCCACTATGTAAAACAGTATGGAGGGTCCTCAAAGAATTAAAAATAGAGTTACTATATGATCCAGCAATCCTACTCCTGGGCATGTATCTTGACAAAACTACAGTTCAAAAAGATGTATGCACCCTTATGTTCATCGCAGCACTATTTATAATAGCCAAGACATGGAAACAACCTAAATGTCCATCAACAGATGAATGGATAAAGATGTGGTACATATATACAATGGAATATTACTCAGCCATAAAAAAGAATGAAATAATGCCATTTGCAGCAACAAGGATGGACCTCGAGATTATCATACTAAGTGAAATAAGTCAGAAAGACAAATACCATATGATATCACTTATATGTGGAACCTAACATATGACAAATGAACTTATCTATGAAACAGAAACAGACTCACAGACATAGAGGACAGACTTCTGGTTGCCAAGCGGGTGGGTAGGGGAGGGAAGGACTGGGAAGTTGGGATTAGCAGATGAAAACTATTATATAGAGAATGGATAATCAACAATGGCCTACTGTATAGCACAGGGAACTATATTCAATATCCTGTGATAAACCATAATGAAAAAGAATATCAAAAAAATGTATATATGTAAAACTGAATCACTTGCTATACAGCAGAAATTAACACAACATTGTAAATCAACTATACTTCAGTTAAAAAAAAAAAGAGCAAGCTGACAAACCTCTGGTGTATCCATGAACTAATAATATCATATTATCATTAGAAAGCCTAAATTGAAAAAAGAAGTCTTACATCATCTTAGGAACTATATTAGGTATGATATGATTTTCATTTTTTTGGTTCTGCAATATTATCTTAAAAATATTAAATCTTAAAAATTGTAAATCATAGCTCCTAAAACTCCAAGAGCATTAGAATTTGAGTTTGATATGAAATTATAATATGCATATAAGAAATATCATGCATGTATAATAACTTAAATGATAATGATGATGATGACCACGGTGACAATGACCTAAAGGTCCTTCTAAGGAGGAACAAATAATAAACAAGAACTTTCCACATAAACCAAGGAACACAGGCTGGGGGAAACTTATTTGCTATGATAGCTGTTCAACGGTGGACACCTGAATTGACTAGAAATGCCCGTGTCCAGACCACGCTGTACTTCCATGGCCAGTTCTGCAGCACCAGCACGGCCAGTCCTCACTGAGGGCCCACTGGCTAGGAAGCACCGTATAAACGGTCTGTCCCTGCCTCAAAAAATGTCTGCTTTCTTCATATGGACTCAAAATTCCTCTCCTGACCTAGCAGCTGCCCATGGTTCATGTTTCTAAGCCTAACTGTTTATGACAAGCAGAAGCAGCGACCTGGTCAGAGGCCTGTGGGGAGGGTCACGAGTGAGAACTCAGACGCCAGGTAAGGGCCGGTGGGCAGGAGTAGGGAGATATTCTGGCGAGAGGGTGGAGACCTCATGAAACACAAGTGAGAGATGGGGCTTTACCCCATAACAAACGCAGACAAACTTTTTCCCCTTTTTATTTATTTTCACCATTATTATATCCACTTTTTTCCCCCTAAGTATTTATCTCTTCTCCATTAGAAATACAGTTTAAAAAACTTGGACAATCTGACTCCCCCCATGGAGATTAGATTTGAAAAAAGTTTATTTAGAATAGATGAGTAATTTCAGAATAGACACACGTACTGTATATTTTTAACATGAATTAAGGTTTCCTGAGTCTGAAGTTTACACAGGGAAAGCACTAGTCATTTCATCACTACAGAGTCAAGTTATTATAAATCACTAAGTATTCAAATAGATGGAGATCATTTTGATCTTGGAATTAACTGTGTGATTTTATTTTTTTATAATTTTTGCCAGCAGATTTGTCTCTGAAATTTTGATTTAGCTCATTTATTCATGTTAGTAGTTAAAAGATTTGCTTTCCTTGAGTACGTTCCCTGGGCACAGGGGAAATGGCCAGGAGTGGACCAGGCAGAAAGAAAAGTAACTGATGTACGAATTCAAAACTGTGACCAACCTGAACAGACCGCTGAGGGTGGGACGTTCAATCCTGGTCCACTTTTAGGCTTAGTGGTTAATGTGAGAATTCTATTTACTTTCTTCAAAAAAAAAAAAAAAAGCTTTGAGATATCATTAGCGTACTATTAAATTCACCCATTTAAGTGGAAAATTCACGGCCAAACAGGGAATTTCCTGGTGGTCTCCTGGTTTGGACTCCTCACTTTCACTGCCGAGGGCCGGGGAGGGGTCGGGGAAGTAAGATCCCACAAGACGCATGGTGCAGCCAGAAAACAAACAAACAAAAAACTGGAAAAAACAAAACAAAACAAAACCCTAACCCACAGGGCTATGCAGCCATCTAGTTTTAGAACATTCCACCCCGCCAAGAAACCTCACCAGCAGTCACTTTCCATTCCTCTCTGTCCCCAGCCCCCGACAAGGGCTAATCTACTTCCAGATCCTATATACTTGCTAATTCTGGGTGTTTCAGATAAAGCAAAACACCACACAGTCTTCTTCTCTGACCATCTTCTTTCACTTAGCACCCATGTTACAGCCTGTGTCAGTGCTTCATTTCTTTTTATCACATAACGCTATTCCACACTATTACGCACTCATCAGTGGACAGACCTCCGAGTTGTTCAGGTGTCATGAGTGACACTGCTGCGTGTCCACAGGCCTCTTCCACAGACCCGCGGCAGGAGCTGCGGGCCCCATGGCAGCTGTACGCTCACTTTCTTTTTTTTTAATTTTCCTTGTGGCTTGTGGGATCTTAGCTCCCCGACCAGGGATGGAACCCGTGCCCCCTGCAGTGGAAGCACGGAGTCCTAACCAGTGGCCTGCCAGGGAAGTTCCTAGTCTGCCCCCTTTGAGGAAAGGCCTGTTTTCCAAAGTGGCTTCACTGCCCACAGTCCCCCCAAGCACGTGAAAGTCCCATACACTCAAATTGAGTTTCGCGCCTTATCACAGTTGCTTCTTAAATGTTAACCAGATTTTAGCAGGCAAAACCAGTGAGTTGACTGCTCTTTGTCCAATAAAATGATGCTGCAATGTCTGGGTCTAATGTTGCCATCAGCTGCAAACCTGTTGTAGAGACAAACGCCTACATCTTGGGGACGATCTCGCCCACCTCCATCTCTCACGACTAGCTTTGAGTACTCATTACTGACCCCACGATCCCAAATTTTTAAAAGTAGAAGGAACACCTTCCATTTCTCTGCACTACCCGCGCCCCCCCGTGTCTGAGGGAGAAGTCCCAAAGCGGACAGGAGGAAGGGTGCCGGCCAGTGGGCTCCTCTACCAGGGGCTCCGAGTCAGCCAGGAAGACGTCACATGGGGGTGGATGCAGGGGCATTTGTCACTACCTAAAAAATCCAGGCTCCGGCAGAAGTCCATACAAACCTAAGAAATCGGCGTTGGACAAATCGAACAGGTCTGGCCCCCTCCTCCGGCAGGTTATAACCATCACATTGTTTGAGAGGCTCCTAAAGAAATTTAAATGACCCCCAAATAACGGCTTGCTGGTAAAGATATAGCTTGTTGTAGGAGCTAGTTGCAACTCATATAAGCTGCACGATGTTATTTTTAACAGGTAATCTTAAATATCTTTACTCCATGAAGCATATTTTTTGCCAAGACAGTTTTATGACAAACTTCGCTAAGACACCAAAAAATATTTTTAGCAAATGCTGAAGGGAAATGAATAATTGCTCAAATACCATTACAAGCCTCTGCAAACTCAGCAGAAGGTGCAACAAGGTTTAAATCCTTTTAAAGCAAAAAAGTCTGTGGAAAAGCTATTTTCTTGACTCTTGGCCCCAGCTGTCTGTTGGGAGTTGGAACCACAACATTTAAGGTGACTTTCTTCCATTTTTGAACATGAGGCTTAGAGACAGGATTTTCCAAAATTTAAAAAGATCTCTTGGAACATGGAAAGATGAAGCAAATGCATAGATTTTTTCCATCTAACTTTCACCTTAGGATTTTACATCATTTTTGGAGAACTAAGCTTTAGAAAGTAAATTTCCTGATACCCAGGGTTTCAGACCTTGTAAATCACTTTAGGAGAAGAAAGGGGGAAGCTCACTTTCTTGATCTCTAAGGTCTGGTTAACATAAGCTCATCATTCATGGAGCTGAGACTAGACTTTTCTGACCTCCAGAGCTGCCCCAGCCAGGAACCTGTGCTAACGCGCGTGTGTAGGGTCCCAGAACCCTCTTCCCGTCTCCTCTGCTGCCTCTCCTAGTGCAGAATATCACACCTTTCACCTGGGTCACCTCAGGTTACTGAGGAGTTTCCTCAGTAACTCCTAACTTGCTTCTCAATACCACCGTCCAATTTCCTACCCATTGCACCAACCATCTTTTCTCTGCATGAATCATCTCAGGTTGTTCTCTTTCAAAAGCTCTGTGATGGCCTTCTACTGCACCCACGATAAAAGTCAGCCTCTTACCATGACTGCAAGGGTCGGAACGGTCAGGCCCCTGCCTGTTTCCTCAGATTCACCTCATGACCTGGAGATCAGTCTTCTCTGCCAGGCTGCTGTGACCTTCCCGCACCTCTACCTGCCAGGCTCACCACCGTACCCCTACACCAGTCTCAAATTCTTTAGGTGTCAACGTAAATGTTGCCTCTTCAGAAAGGCCTCCTCCGACCAAACTTTCTAAATGAAACTCTTCTGCTTTTTATTGTGCAAAAATGGTTCACTGTTTACTTTCCACATAGTGCTAATTTCAACCTATAATTTTAAAATGTGCGTGTTTACTTTTTTATTATCTGCATCTCTCACTAGAGGGTAAGATCCACATGGCCAGGGAATTTGCCGACCACAGAGTAGCGCATAAATAACTGTTGAATTAATAAATTCATGAATTTAATTTCCTACTACACCTTTTTTTTTTTTTTTTTTGCGGTACGTGGGCCTCTCACTGTTGTGGCCTCTCCCGCCGCGGAGCACAGGCTCCGGACGCGCAGGCCCAGCGGCCATGGCCCACGGGCCCAGCTGCTCTGCGGCATGCGGGATCCTTCCAGACCGGGGCACGAACCCGTGTCCCCTGCATTGGCAGGCGGACTGTCAACCACTGCGCCACCAGGGAAGCCCTCCTACTACATCTTAATGCATATTAATTACTCCTTTAATGAGTCTAGGTCACATTCCCTACATATTCTCAGGGACCATTTGCACTGTCCTGTCTTGTTTGTCAATTTCCTTCCAAGGTTCCCACTACAGGGGTCAGAACTAGGAAGAGGGTTGCTTTATGGGTCGTTCCTGTAGAAACTGATGCCTGAATTTAATGGGTAAGCGGTTGGCCAACTTCACGTACTGCTCCAATGTGACAGTGCTGGGCAGAGGTCCAAGAGGCAGTTCCACTTATGTGTCCAACAAACACATGACTACAGAATAATAAGCCTCTTTCCTTAGCTCACGTTTATTTTCAGTTGCTTTGAAAGTGGTTGCTTCCTTCTACTCTGATGACATCATACTTTGAACCTGAACACACAGCTCAGTGTATGAGGTGCCTCTGGTCTAACGTGTACCCTCCTAAGGCCGGACACTCACACGCTTTCCTTCCAACCACAGACCAGCTGGGCAGAGACTAGACCTGACTAACACACGCTCGTGCAGCTGGAGGAGTAGCTGCCCTTTCTCCTGGTTCCTCAAAGACCACCTGCCTCAGAATAAAGGGAACCAGCAAATTAAGTTAGACAGCACTTTAAACACAACTCTTACTAATGTCACCACTGATTTATGAAATCAAAATGTCTTAAGCTGGGACTCCCCTGGTGGTCCAGTGGTTAAGACTCTGTGCTGCTAATGCAGGGGGCCTGGATTCCATCCTTGGTCAGGGAACTAGATCCCACATGCTGCAACTAAGACCTGGCACAGCCAAATAAATAAATAAATATTTTTTAAAAGTCTTAAGCTGACTACAAGTGAAATGGTGATAGGCTGCACTGCACACGATGGGGCTTGAAGCCCGTGTGCCAGAGCCCAATTTCCTAGTTTAGGACATCCTCCCCTCCTAGGACCGCCTGTGAAGCTCCTACTTGACTCAGATCTGTGTGCAAAGAATTATTCTGGAGGCACTGATGCCCCTCTTGCTTCCCCCTCCTGTGACACCTCACCAAGGCTAGGCTGTCAGCTCCAGGGAGACGGGGCCTTCATCAAATGACTGAGGGTCTCCTGTGCCTGGACACTTAACATGGAATGAGAGGATGACCACACTTCACAAGCTGGACTCTGCCTGAAAACTGAGTCTGGCTACAACAGAGCAAAAGCGGGCAGTGAAATTGTCTCCCCAAGGACCACAGTTCCTCCATCACGGTGGAAAAGCACAAGTGTCCCTAGTACCCTGTGCTAAGTCGTCCGAGCTCCCCTGGGCCCCCACGTGGCTTGGTGATGCTGACGACTTCCTGGAGATAAGACATGGGTCACCTGGGTCCTCACGCATGGACACTGTGCTCTGTGAGGCCTTGGGGAGAGGCTGGGCACCGTTCACGTCAGTTTGTCCCCATATTCTGGACAGAGTCGAGCTGACATTTTTTTAAAGTTATTTTTCATATGTTTTGTGTTGCTCAGTAATAACTAGTCCAAATTTCTTTGAAGAAGAATTTCTTATTAACAAGTGTACAAGCCTAGTTGCAAGTATATGAAGAAATATTTTTTCGGACTCACGACAAAACCAATGGGTCAGCTGTCTGAAGCATCAAAACAAGAGTAGAGTAGAGCATAATGTAAATAAGAAGTGATAGGTCACATGAACGCTGTCAAACAAAAGCTCAGCTTGGACTCAGAATCAAGACATTTTACCAACGAAGAAAGCAACTGAGTCACAATAATGTCTTGTATTTACAGATGTGATTTTTTTTAGTCATATATTTTATACACATCAGTGTATACATGTCAATCCCAATGGCCCAATTCATCACACGACCACCCCCCCCCCCCCCGCCTTTCCCCTTGTGTTCACAGGTTTGTTCTCTACATCTGTGTCTCAACTTCTTCCCTGCAAACCAGTTCATCTGTACCATTTTTCTAGGTTCCACATACATGCGTTAATATACGATATTTGTTTTTCTTTTTCTGCCTTACTTCACTCTGTATGACAGTCTTTAGATCCATCCACATCTCAACAAATGACTCAGTTACGTTCCTTTTTATGGCTGAGTAATATTCCATTGTATATATTTACCACATCTTCCTTATCCATTCGTCTGTCGATGGGCATTTAGGATGCTTCCATGACCTGACTATTATAAATAGTGCTGCAATGAACATTGGGGTGCATGTGTCTTCTTGAATTATGGTTTTCTCTGGGTATATGCCCAGTACTGGGATTGCTAGATCATATGATAATTCTATTTTTACTTTTTTAAGGAACCTCCATACTGTTCTCCATAGTGGCTGTATCAATTTACATTCCCACCAACAGTGCAGGAGGGTTCCCTTTTCTCCACACCCTCTCCAGCATTTGTTGTGTGTAGATTTTCTGATAATCCCATTCTAACTGGTGTGAGGTGATACCTCATTGTAGTTTTGATTTGCATTTCTCTAATAATTAGTGATGTAGAGCAGCTTTTCATGTGATTCTTGGCCATCTGTATGTCTTCTTTGGAGAAATGTCTATTTAGGTCTTCTGCCCATTTTTGGATTGGGTTGTCTGTTTTTTTAATATTGAGCTGCATGAGCTGTTTATATATTTTGGAGATTAATCCTTTGTCCATTGATTTGTTTGCAAATATTTTCTCCCATTCTGAGGGTCGTCTTTTCATCTTCTTTATGGTTTCCTTTGTTGTGCAAAAGCTTTGAAGTTTCATTAGGTGCCATTTGTTTATTTTTGTTTTTATTTCCATTACTCTAGGAGGTGGATCAAAAAAGATCCTGCTGTGATTTATGTCAAAGAGTGTGCTTCCTATGTTTTCCTCTAAGAGTTTTATAGTGTCCGGTCTTACATTTAGGTCTCTAACCCATTCTGAGTTTATTTTTGTGTATGGTGTTAGGGAGTGTTCTAATTTCGTCCTTTTACATGTAGCTGTCCAGTTTTCCCAGCACCACTTATGGAAGAGACTGTCTTTTCTCCATTGTATATCCTTGTCTCCTTTGTCATAGATTAGTTGACCATAGGTGTGTGGGCTTACCGCTGGGCTTTCTATCTTGTTCCATTGATCTATGTTTCTATTTTTGTGCCAGTACCATATTGTCTTGATTACTGTAGATTTGTAGTATAGTCTGAAGTCAGGGAGCCTGATTCCTCCAGCTCTGTTTTTTTTCCCTCAAGACTGCTTTGGCTATTCGGGGTCTTTTGTGTCTCCATACAAATTTTAAGACTTTTTGTTCTAGTTCTGTAAAAAATGCCATTGGTAATATGATAGGGATTGCATTGAATCTGTAGATTGCTTTGGGTAGTATAGTCATTTTCACAATATTGACTCTTCCAATCCAAAAACATGGTATATATCTCCATCTGTTGCTATCATCGTTAATTTCTTTCATCAGTGTCTTATAATTTTCTGCATACAGGTCTTTTGTCTCCCTAGGTAGGTTTATTCCTAGGTATTTTATTCTTTTTCTTGCAATGGTAAATGGGAGTGTTTCCTTAATTTCTCTTTCAGATTTTGCATCATTAGTGTATAGGAATGCAAGAGACTTCTGTGCATTAATTTTGTATCCTGCAACTTTATCAAATTCATTGATTAGCTCTAGTAGTTTTCTGGTGGCATCTTTAGGATTCTCTATGTATAGTATCATGTCATCTGCAAACAGTGACACTTTTATTTCTTCTTTTCCAATTTGTATTCATTTTATTTCTTTTTCTCCTCTGACTGCTGTGGCTGGGTCTTCCAAAGCTATGTTGAATCATAGTGGTGAGAGTGGACATCCTTGTCTTTTTCCTGATCTTAGAGGAAATGCTTTCAGTTTTCCACCATTGAGAATGATGTTTGCTGTGTGTTTCTCGTATATGGCCTTTATTATGTTGAGGTAGGTTCCCTCTATGCCCAATTTCTGGAGCGTTTTTATCATGAATGGGTGTTGAATTCTGTCAAAAGCTTTTTCTGCATCATTGAGATGATCATGTGGTTTTTATTTTTCAGTTTGTTAATATGGTGTATCACACTGATTGATTTGCATATATTAAAGAATCCTTGCATCCCTGTGATAAATCCCACTTGATCGTGGTGAATGATCCTTTTAATGTGTTGTTGGATTCTGTTTGCTAGTATTTTGTTGAGGATTTTTGCAGCTATATTCATCAGTGATATTGGTCATTAATTTTCTTTTTTTGTAGTATCTTTGTCTGGTTTTGGTATCAGGATGATGGTGGGCTCATAGAATGAGTTTGGGAGTGCTTCCTCCTCTGCAATTTTTTGGAAGAGTTTGAGAAGGATGGGTGTTAGCTCTTCTCTAAATGTTTGATAGAATTCACCTGTGAAGCCTTCTGGTCCTGGACTTTTGTTTTGTGGAAGATTTTTAATCACAGTTTCAATTTCATTACTTGTGATTGGTCTGTTCATATTTTCTATTTCTTCCTGGTTCAGTCTTGGAAGGTTATCCCTTTCTAAGAATCTGTCCACTTCTTCCAGTTTGTCCATTTTATTGGCATAGAGTTGCTTGTAGTAGTCTCTTAGGATGCTTTGTATTTCTGCGGTGTCTGTTGTAACTTCTGTTTTTCATTTCTAATTTAATTGATTTGCGTCCTCTCCCCCTGTTTCTTGATGAGTCTGGCTAATGGTTTAACAATTTTGTTTATCTTTTCAAAGAACTATCTTTTAGGTTTATTGATCTTTGCTATTGTTTTCTTTGTTTCTATTTCAGTTATTTTTCTTGTTTCTTTAGGTCGGCTTGTAAACGTATAAACTTCCCTCTCAGAGCTGCTTTTGCCGCATCCCATAGGTTTTGGATCATCGTGATTTCATTGTCATTTGTCCCTAGGTATCTTTTGACTTCCTCTTTGATTTCTTCAGTGATCTCTTCGTTATTTAGTAACGTATTGTTTAGCCTCCATGTGTTTGTGTTTTTTATGTTTTTTCCCCTGAAATTCATTTCTAATCTCATAGTGTTGTGGTCAGAAAAGATGCTTGATATGATTTCAATTTTCTTAAATTTACTGAGGCTTGATTTGGGACCCAAGATGTGATCTATCCTGGAGAATGTTCCATGCACACTTGAGAAGAGAGTGTAATCTGCTGTTTTTGGATGGAATGTCCTGTAAATATCAATTAAATCTATCCGGTCTATTGTGTCATTTAAAGCTTCTCTTTCCTTATTTATTTTCATTTTGGATGATCTGTCCATTGGTGTAAGTGAGGTGTTAAAGTCCCAAACTATTATTGTGTTACTGTCGATTTCCTCTTTTATAGCTGTTAGCAGTTGCCTTATGGATTGAGGTGCTCCTATGTTGGGTGCATATATATTTATAATTGTTATATCTTCTTCTTGGATTGATCCCTCAATCATTATGTAGTGTCCTTCCTTGTCTCTTGTAACATTCTTTCTTTTAAAGTCTATTTTATCTGATATGAGTATTGCTAATCCAGCTTTTCATTTCCATTTGCATGGACTATCTTTTTGCATCTCCTCACTTTCAGTCTGTATGTGTCCCTAGGTCTGACGTGGGTCTCTTGTAGACAGCATATATATCGGTCTTGTTTTTGTATCCATTCAGCAAGCCTGTGTCTTTTGGTTGGAGTATTTATTCTATTCACCTTTAAGGTAATTATCGATATGTATGTTCCTATGACCATTTTCTTAATTGTTTGTTTTTTGTTTTTGGTATGCGGGTCTCTCACTGTTGTGGCCTCTCCCGTTACAGAGCACAGCCTCCAGATGTGCAGGCTCAGTGGCCATGGCTCACGGGCCTAGCCGCTCCATGGCATGTGGGATCTTCCCAGACCATGGCACAAACCCGTGTTCCCTGCATCGGCAGGCAGACTTTCAACTGCTGCGCCACCAGGGAAGCCCATTGGGTTTGTTTTTGTAAGTCCTTTTCTTCTCTTGCGTTTCCCACTTAGAGAAATTCCTTTAGCTTTTGTTGTAGAGCTAGTTTGGTAGTGCTGAATTCTCTTAACTTTTGCTTGTCTGTAAAGCTTTTGATTTATCCTTCAAATCTGAATGAGATCCTTGCTGGGTAGCATAATCTTGTTTGTAGGTTCTTCCCTTTCATCACTTTAAGTATATCATGCCACTCCCATCTGGCTTGTAGAGTTTCTGCTGAGAAATCAGCTGTTAACCTTATGGGAGTTCCCTTGTATGTTATTTGTCATTTTTCCCTTGGTGCTTTCAATAATTTTTCTTTGTCTTTAATTTTTGTCAATTCGATTACTATGTGTCCCGGCGTGTTCCTCCTTGGATTTATCCTGTATGGGACTCGCTGCGCTTGCCGGACTTGGGTGGCTATTTCCTATCCCATGTTAGGGAAGTTTTCGACTATAATCTCTTCAAATATTTTCTCGGGTTCTTTCTCTCTCTCTTCCCCTTCTGGGGCCCTTATAATGTGAATGTTGTTGTGTTTAATGATTTCCCAGAGGTCTCTTAGGCTGTGTTCATTTATTTTCATTCTTTTTTCTTTATTCTGTTCAGCAGCAGTGCATTCCAGCATTCTCTCTTCCAGGTCACTTACCCATTTTTCTGCCTCAGTTATTCTGTTATTGATTCCTTCTAGTGTAGTTTTCATTTCAGTTACTGTATTGTTCATCTCTGTTTGTTCTTTCATTCTTCTAGGTCTTTGTTAAACATTTCTTGCATCTTCTCGATCTTTGCCTCCATTCTTTTTCCTAGATCCTTGATCATCTTCACTGTCATTATTCTGAATTCTTTTTCTGGAAGGTTGCCTATCTCCACTTCAGTTAGTTGTTTATCTGGGGTTTTATCTTGTTCCTTCATCTGGTACATAGCCCTCTGCCTTTTCATCTTGTCTATCTTTCTGTGAATGTGGTTTTTGTTCCATAGGCTGCAGGATTGTAGTTCTTCTTGCTTCTGCTGTCTGCCCTCTGGTGGATGAGGCTATCTAAGAGGCTTGTGCAAGTTTCCTGATGGGAGGGACTGGTGGTGGGTAGAGCTGACTGTTGCTCTGGTGGGCAGAGCTCAGTAAAACTTTAATCTGCTTGACTGCTGATGGGTGAGGCTGGGTTCCCTCCCTGTTCGTTGTTTGGCCTGAGGCAATCCAACACTGAAGCCTACCTGGGCTCTTTGGTGGGGCTAAAGGCAGACTCTGGGAGGGCTCACACCAAGGAGTACTTCCCAGAACTTCTGCTGCCAGTGTCCTTGTCCCCACGGTGAGTCACAGCCACCCACCGCCTCTGCAGGAGACCCTCTAACACTAGCAGGTAGGTCTGGGTCAGTCTCCCCTGGGGTCATTGCTCCTTCCCCTGGGTCTCGATGCTCACACTACTTTGTGTGTGACCCCCAAGAGTGGAGTCTCTGTTTCCCCCAGTCCTGTCGAAGTCCTGCAATCAAATCCCACTAGACTTCAAAGTCTGATTCTCTAGGAATTTCTCCTCCCGTTGCCGGACTCCCAGCTTGGGAAGCCTGATGTGGGGCTCAGAACCTTCACTCCAGTGGATGGACTTCTGTGGTATAAGTGTTCTCCAGTCTCTGAGTCACCCACCCAGCAGTTATGGAATTTGATTTTACTGTGATTGCACCCCTCCTACCATCTCATTGTGGCTTCTCCTGTATCTTTGGATGTGGTGTATCATTTTTCATGAGTTCCAGTGTCTTCCTATCGATGATTGTCCAGCAGCTAGTTGTGATTCTGGTGTTCTCACAAGAGGGAGTGAGAGCACATCCTTCTACTCCAGCATCTTGGTTCAGGTCTCATAAAGATGTGTTCTTAACACGACTTACCAGAATGTCACATGACCTTGTGTGTTGTCATGATCAGGACTTTATATTAAATGATGGAGAAACAGCCACTGAGCATCTAGCATGGAGACACTGTGCTACATACTCTAATATATAACCTCATGTAGTTACACAGTCTCACTGCAAAACAGGTATTACTGTCTCCATTTTGCTGACTTTGAAACCATGCCTTGGGACTTCCTTGGCAGTCCAGTGGTTAAGACTTCACCTTCCAATTCAGGGGCTGCGTGTTCCATCCCTTGTGGGGCAGCTAAGCTTCCCACATGCCTTGTGGCCAAAAAACCAAAACACAAAACAGAAGCAATACTGTAACAAATTCAATAAAGACTTTAAAAATGGTCCACATCAAAAAACTCTTTAAAAAAAAAGAAAGCATGCCTTCCTAAGACTCAAGTGGGCAAGAGGGAGAGCTAACTCAAATGCTCATGTTTTCCACACCACATCAATGAGAAGGACAGCAGACCTTTTCACCATAGACTAGAAGTTCACCATTTCAAGAAATACATCTACTAACTCATGCGAGTCATTAGGAAAAGTCAGAAAATATGTTACTACCACTCTGTACTCAGCCACCAATTAGAAAGAATGGGATGAGGACATTTTATAGAGTATTTACAACCTTAAACATATTATTCAATGTATACTTTCCAAATTAGAGCAAGGAAAACTTGAACAGAAAAGAAAACTTCAACCACACCATTAAACCACCTTTTGGGTTATTTCTACCATGCTAGGGCATTCTGCTAGTTACACAGGTTATCTTTAAAGGCTTAATAAATTAGGGCTAGTAGATTATTATTTACTTTCTTTGGGCAACTGCTCTCCCTAACTCCAGTGACAGTGCTGAGAACGAGACTGTCGACCATGGCAACACTCCCCTCTGGCTGCAGGACTGCGTCTGTGAACCACTGAACCAACCACAGTATCCATGCCTCTGGCCACTGTGGCTGATCTAAAGATGAACACGACTCCTCTGGAGTTCCTCCCTGGAATTAATCTACAGGGTAGAGAATGCCCTCTCCTCCTGAGTTAGGAGAATGTGAGCCATGGCTGGACTGATGGCCAGGGGTCCACTCATAAAGAAACAGCCTGGCCTGGAAGTTAGGCTGGAGTACAGAGCAGGTGGGAGGGAGGGTGCTGGAAGGGGAGAGAGGGTGAGAGAGTGAGGACGAGAGAGATAAAGAGAGGAGGAGAGAGGAGAGGAGGAGGAGGGGCCATTTAAAAGACAGGTGGAGGGCGGCAGGTAGAGACACACCTGACTAACAGCCCCCTCAACCTGCCCTGCACAGCTGTGGTTAGTTAGGATTTCCACACTCAGGCACCCACAGCCACCTTCTATCCTGCTCTTCTGTGGTTTGACCGTCTAAACAAAGTCTCTCTTTTTGCTTCCAGTGTTTGGAGTGGGGTTTTTATTACCTCCAGTGACAAACTTAAATTACCTAAGAAAACACGTTCATTACTTTACTAGACTAAGTTCTTATTTCCGTGTCTGTGTCAAATACAATGTGACAAGTCAAATCAGCAAATGTGTATGGAAACACCAAAAGGGGGCACTGTGGCCTAGAGGCCCTGAGAGCGACACTGAAAAAGAAGACACAAAACACCATGTCCGAGAAACAAAGACAAATGCAAACATGGAAGAAGTCATGGTATAAAGTAAGAGCAGTACAGGACTATGAAAATATGCAGCCAGTACATATCACAGGAGAAGAGGAGGGAACACTCAGGTTGGGGAGAGCATCCCATCTGAAGCACATGTCACTTGAAGCCTTGCTCACACTGACATCGGTTTGTCAGGGGTTTAACCCTTCCACTGGCTGCACCCTGTGTCCTGTACATGTCTGGGGGCATCGGAGCATTCCTGAAACACCCTTTCACCTAACTGCAGAGCACGTGCCAGCAAGCTTACACCAGGGCAAGGCTGCCTTCAAGGGTGGGCATTTGTGCAGCACACAGGGCCCCCTCTCAGGGCTCTGCACTTGGCTTAACAGTTTGCTGTCTTGAAATTTTTAATACTTTTTGAATAACAGGCCCGCCGTTTTTATTTCGCACTGTTTCCTTGAAATTTTGTGGCTGGTTTTCCACTAAGGAAAGGGACAAAATTTTGCTACAAACAATTCAGACCAACAGTCTTACTTTTCAAACCAGTCTCTTTGCCAAGAGACGTAATATAGTTTGGAAGTCAGAGGGCAAAGATGCTCTCTCACCTGCCACATGTTCTTCCTTAGCCTTTCATTAAAAGCAAATGATTTAGGAAAATGAGAAGTGTGCAGTGGAGAGCACCTGTCACATGCCAGTTCACAGCACTGCCAAGTTGAAAGTGAAGTCACCAAGGGTGACTCAAAAAGCCCATCGTAATTTTTTTTTAGCAAAGGATGAAGTATAAAAAAAGGATTGGGTTGATTTTATGAGATATTCAGTGGGCATGTCCAATGCATCAACTATCATAAACAGTGGACTGTTAACCATAGTGTTGCCTGGTAACACAACTCTATCTCAGAGAGCACAGGCTGCAAATGGCTGGTCCTTCCCGACATCACCTCCACGGGGGCCTCTCAGCAGCTTCCCTACAAGCCACGCAGTAATGGGAGCTCAAATGACAGTCCCCCTGCCATCTCGCGCCAGGACCTCCAGAGCCACCTCCACAGGGCCTGCAGCCTCTGATGCAATTCACTTCCTCATCATGTGCCCTCAGGGCAGCTGCCCCCCAACACCAGTCTCCTCACTCCTGCCCTGTCCATGCCTATATCCCACCATGTCCACTCTCATCAGGATCGTCTCAGCTCCCTCACAAAGTGAAACACTGATCTTTCCATTTTGTTCCTGAGTGTGAACGAGCCCCAGTCCCTTTCGGGGCCCAGGCTTAGATCAGAGCTGAAGAAGGCACGTGGGGAATAGTGGCGTCAGGAAGGGAGGTTGTCTGTGACATGCTGACGTTAAAACCAGTTTCCTCCTCACCATTGTCCAAACTGAGCAAGCCTTGCTGGGTGAAAAACTGGAAACATACAGCTAAGTCTGAAAGAAATGAACGGTGGTCCAAATGTGCCCGTGTTTACACAATTCTCCCTCCTGTCTCACCCGCATGGACTTCTAACATCTCATCTTTTATGTTAACTCCTGGTGATGTGTTTAGAATAAGCTCAGTGTTTTCCTTCTGCTCAGACTGCTCTCTTTTTGCATCCGTTGTTCGCTGAAGCAGACTCCCTTCTCTGATGGAGCCTGGGTTCTAGGTAGGTAATTCTGTGAGTGAGCACAAGCCAGGCACAGTCCACATGCTCAGGACGTGTCCGCAATTAACTTCACCTGATTTAAGGATGGATGAGAATCTACTTACAGATGAAGACTAGGCAGGCGAGCGTGGTTTTGTATGTAAGCAAGACCAAAATGAAGATGATAAGCAGGAAACTGTGGAATTTTGTGCTCTGATGAATAAAGTCCCTTAGGAGGTAAGTTTTCTAAAGCAAAGTCCTTGTTAGGGCCAGGATGTTGGAAAGCACACCAACTGGTTCAGGATTAGGGTTTGGTTTCCTTTTCCTTTTTCCTTCTCCCTCCAGATCCAGCTACTTCGGGATGCTGCCGTGCATGGGCCAGCCTGCTTCCTGACTTGGTAACAGGACACCCCTGTGACCTTCATAATCAAGTGACAGAGACTCTATTTCATGTACTTAAGAAGAGAAACTTTCCTTCATTCCTGAAAGAATTTACTTTAGGAAACGTGATATGATCTGATAAGATTCTTGAAAAATCTTTTAAAAAATATTGATCATCAGTTTCTTGGTGACACCTGGGAGAAATTTTGATATGAATGGTGAAATTTTGACAGTATCTAATGAATTGAGCAAAAATAAAACCAAACTGATTCGTCTTACCTTATGGTCTTTTGAAGTGAGTGGGTTTGTCATCTCGGCAGTGTTCTTTCACTCCTGTTCTTACCTTGTTTGCTTCTGTGTGGCGTCCTCATCACAGAAGCTGTTTTACCAGAAGGTGGTCCTGGCAAACCATCACTCTAGCTGTCCTTTGTAGCATCACAGCCATTGTGCTGACTTTTCTTACTCAGGCTGCAAATACTGTCCGATCTCAGCACCCTCTCAGACTGGAGACCCAGAGTTAGAACCTAATTTGTCATTCAGGCTATAAAAGTTGGCAATCCCTAATTGGCCACACCCGAGAAAACATGTTTCAAAATGCCACTGTGTAAATGAAAAACACCTACCTCTCTTGTAGAATAAGTTTGTTTTCTTTCTTCCAAAAGTCTTTAAAGTCGGAGCTGAATTCATGCCAGATACTGAAGAAAACATTTGGGGACACTTCCTTCTCTCCAATTTTTGGTCTCATGAAGAAATAGGCTGTAGTCTCCAAAAAGCTGTCAAAGCATGCACACACACACACAAACACACACACACACGTATAAAAGCTATGATTACTTTCCAACATGGGATATTCTTTCCCCATCCAAATGCTGAGTTCATTCATGCAGTTATTATTACCAAGAGGACTCAACTCCTCAGGCACCAACAGTAGCTCTCTTAAGGTTTCATGTTAGGGTTTTTGGACTCAGATGTTAGCAGCTGACAAGAGTCCTCCATATACTGGTAGCTATCCCTGGTCCAACCATTTTCAAAATTAATCACTGTGTGTCCAACCTATTTCAGAAATGAACCTGTAATCAAGTTGGGACATAAGGGAAGTGTTGGGTCTATACTTTCCTTCTAGACTCTAAACAAATGAAATATCGGCTCTTTGTCCCCAAACTAATATGTCTCTATATGTGTATTATACTGCTTCTATACTATGGGCTTCCTACATTGCTGATGGGAAAAAAAAGCAACAGCCCCGGGAGATACTGACAAAGGCTCCCACTGGAGATCATGGCAGCACCAATGAGTGGGTACCAGCAGGGCGGCCAGCATCGTGACAGTGGGTGGCAGTGCCCATCTCCAGAAGGTGCCATCGAGGCTGCTTCATATTACAACTACATGACACTCAGAAGGGTTTCAAAGGTTATTTGACAAAGAACATACAACTAGTAAGTGGTAGATTTATGCTGCACCTTGACCTGGACCTCCCAGCCTCCAGAACTGTGAGAAGTAAATGTTCACTGTTTAGGCCACCCAGTCTATGGTATTTTCTTATAACAGCCAGAACTAAGTCAAGGACAAATGATCTAGATTCTTCAATACATAAATGTAAAGGGAAAAAAAAGTCTATTATAAAGACTTAAGAGATATTGTCTGATTATAATGGTTTGAACTTCTTTATATATTGCTTCAAACAAACTGTAAGAAAATAAAATCATTTCTTACATATATGAACTAATTGGACTTTCGAACAGAGACTGGGTATTTGGTGACATTAGGGATTATTATTTTTAGTGGTAAAACTGGTGCTTGTTATTTTTTAAAGGGGATTTTTTAGCGATACATATTAAAATATATATGGATGAAATTATACCTGTTGAGGATTTGCTTCACAAACAATATGGGAGGCGGCAAGTGGGCAGGGGTGTAGATGAAACCAAGTCAGGAACTGCTGGGTGATGAGTGCATGATGATCACTGTACATTTTGTTTACCATCTCTAAATCACAGCCAAGTTCCTCACCTGTATGGTCTTTAATCTACCTACCCCTACTTCCTTTAGGCAAGTATCAAATCCATTGTCTCCTATTTCCAGCATCCGAAATCTCTTATTACTAGGTTTTCCTTCTGATCCTAAGAGCATATGAAGATTTCTGCATCTATAAATATTCTCTCATCCATGCAGACTCACTGAAAGACACCATGATTTATATACAGTTGCTTTATAATTCAATGCTCCTCTGTCCTCACTTGTTTTGAAATCTGGCTTCATAGGCCACCTTCACTACTTTCTTGCAAGAGTCTCTGATCTAAACCTACAACTTCTAGCAATTTTCATTCTCATGTCCTAAAATAATGGAACCATTACTGTCCTGTTTACTTGAACTTAAGACTGAGAAATTATTAACAGAGCTTTTCTTTTACTCCTTTAGGTTAAACCGATGCAAACTGAATTAAATGTATTATTTCCATTTTCCCTTTATGAAACTCTCAATTATAGGAGACAGCTGAGGTAATGATCACCTATTTCATGGCCTTACTTTGTATTAACTTCAGATTTACAGAAAAGTTGAAAAGATAGAGTTCAAGTATGGTCTCCACTCACCTTCTCCTAATATTAACATCTTACCCAGAAACAATACACTTAACACTGAAAGTGAGAGGAACTCTCTTGGCAGGAGCTACTGCAAACTGCCTTCTGAGTAAAGTAAGAGAAACTGTGTCAATGAGTAGGGACAACAGGTAAGGTGGTCACCCCACTGTGGTGCTGCCTGCTGGCCCCAAGACACACACACACACACACACACATACACGCATGTGTGTGTGTGTGTGTGTGTGTGTGTGTATTTAATTGAAGTATAGTTTAAGTATAGCATTGTGCTAGTTTCAGGCTTACATCATAGTGATTCAGTTATTTTTTTGAGATTCTTTTCCATTATAGGTTATTATAAAATATTGAATATAGTTCCCAGTGCTATGCAGGGAACTTATAGGTTCTTGTTGCTAATATATTTATGTATAGTAGTTTTGTTCCACTTGTAGATGTATTTTGGATGTGTTTGTGTAGGGAGGTGAGCTCCATGTCCTCCTATTCTGCCATTTTGATCCCTCTCTGAGACTGATATACCGACATCAGTTTTAATTTATTATAAAGGTCCTGGTGTTGTCTCATAATTATGTGGGGTGAGGGAAAGAGGGAAAGGAACTGAAATCATACAAAGTAGGCACTCTGACCACCATGGAATTAAATTAGAAGTCAATACCAGTAAAACTAACTGTCCAAATCATTTCTTTACCCTTTCTTCTAGTTTTATTGGGATATAATGGACACACAGCACCGTGTCTGTTTAAGGTGCACAGCACCGTGTCCGTTTAAGGTGCACAGCACCGTG
>NW_020838031.1:171332-206284 GCF_003676395.1 Aethalodelphis obliquidens
TAAGGTGCACAGCACCGTGTCTCTTTAAGGTGCACAGCACCGTGTCTGTTTAAGCAAAGTGATTTGATTTGCAAACATCATGAAGTGACACCACAGTAAGTATAGTGAACACCCACCATCTCATATAGATACAAAATTAAAGAAATATTAAAATTTTTTTTCCTTGTGATGAGAACGCTTAGGATACAGCAGGATTAATTGTATTTATCATGTGGTACAGTACTTCCCTAGAATGTGTACCTTTTAATTAACCTCATCCAATTCCCATCCCCCCACCCCCTGCCTTTGGTAACCACAAATTGGTTCTCTTTTTCTGAGTTTGTTTGTTTGCAGTATAATTGATTGACAACACTATGTTAGTTCCTATTACATGACACAGTGATTCAGTATTTCTATACATACCAAAATGATCACCACCATAAGTCTAGTTACACAGAAATATATCACATAGTCATTGATATAGTTATTGACTATATTCCCCACACTGTACATTTCATACCTGTGACTCATTTATTTTGCAACTCTTAAGTTTGTACCTATTAATCTCCCTCACCTATTTTTCTCTTCCCCCAACCTTTCCCTTCTGGCAACCACCTGTTTTTTCTCTGTATCTATGACTCTGCTTCTCTTTGTTATGTTGTTCATTTGTTTTGTTTTTAAATTCCACATATAAGTGAAATCATATGATATTTTTCTTTCTACATCTGACTCCTTTTGCCTATGTCCCCAGGGTCAGCTCCAGTTGCCTCTTGCCTCTCCAGGAAGCTCTACAAGATCAGCAGGTGGGTCTGACCCTGGCTTCTTTCAAATTACTGCTCTATTTCCCACAGCCTTCTGGGTCTCCTGAAAGTAAGTCTCACTGGTCATCAAAGCCAAACATTTTGGGGGAGAGGGAAGATGGTGGAAGAGTAAGACGTGGAGATCACCTTCCTCCCCACAGATACATCAGAAATACTTTTACACGTGGAACTGCTCCTATAGAACACCCACTGAACGCTGGCAGAAGACCTCAGACTTCCCAAAAGGCAAGAAACTCCCCACGAACCAGGGTAGGGAAAAAGAAAAATCAGAGACAAAATAATAGGGAAGGAGACCTGCACCAGTGGGAGGGAGCCATGAAGGAGGAAAGGTTTCCACACACTAGGAAGCCCCTTCAAGGGCGGAGACTGCGGGTGGCAGAGGGGGGAAGCTTCGGAACCACGGAGGAGAGCGCAGGCACAGGGGTGTGGAGGGCAAAGTGGAGAGATTCCCGCACAGAGGATCGGTGCCGACCGACCGGCACTCACCAGCCCGAGAGGCTTGTCTGCTCACCCGCCGGGGTGGGCGTGACTGGGAGCTGAGGCTTGGGCTTCGGTCAGAGCGCAGGGAGAGGACTGGTGGCGTGAACACAGCCTGAAGGGTTTAGTGCACCACGGCTAGCCAGGAGGGAGTCCAGGGAAAAGTCTGGACATGCCAAAGAGACAGGAGACTTTTTCTTCCCTCTTTGTTTCCTGGTGTGCGAGGAGAGGGGATTAAGACCGCTGCTTAAAGGAGCTCCAGAGATGAGCGCGAGCCGTGGCTAACAGTACGGACCCCAGAGACGGGCATGAGATGCTAAGGCTGCTACTGCCGCCACCAAGAAGCCTGTGTGAGAGCACAGGTCACTATCCACACCACCCCTCCTGGGAGCCTGTGCAGCCCGCCACTGCCAGGGTCCCGGGATCCAGGGACAACTTCCCTGGGAGAACGCACGGCGCACCTCAGGCTGGTGCAACGTCACGCCGGCCTCTGCCGCCACAGGCTCGCCCCGTGCCCCTCCCTCCCCCTGGCCTGAGTGAGCCAAATCCCCGAATCAGCTGCTCCTTTAGCCCCGTCCTGTCTGAGGAAAGAACAGATACCCTCAGGCGACCTACACGCAGAGGCAGAGACAAATCCAAAGCTGAACCCCGGGAGCTGTGCGAACAAAGAAGAGAAAAATTTCTCCCAGCAGCCTCAGGAGCAGCGGATTAAATCTCCACAATCAACTTGATGTACCTGCATCTGTGGAATACCTGAAAAGACAATGAACCATCCCAAATTGAGGAGGTGGACTTTCAGAACAATATATATTATTTTTTCCCCTTTTGCGCTTTTTGTGAGTGTGTATGTATATGCTTCTGTGTGAGATTTTGTCTGTATAGCTTTGCTATCACCATTTCTCCTAGGGTTCTGTCCATCTAATTGTTTTGTTTTGTTTTACTTAAAAAATTTTTTTCTTAATAATTAGTTTTTATTTTAATTACTTTATTTTTTATCTTACTTTATTTTGTTTTATCCTCTTTCTTTCTTTCTACTTTTTCTCCCTTTTATTCTGAGCCATGTGGATGAAAGGCTCTTGGTGCTCCAGCCAGGAGTCAGTGCTGTGCCTCTGAGGTGGGAGAGCCAACTTCAGAACACTGGTCCACATGAGACCTCGCAGCTCCACGTAATATCAAATAGCGAAAATCTCCCAGAGATCTCCATCTCAACGCCAAGACCCAGCTTCACTCAACGCTCAGCAAGCTGCAGTGCTGGACACCAAATGGCAAACAACTAGCAAGACAGGAAAACAGCCCCATCCATTAGCACAGAGGCTGCCTAAAATCATAAGTCCACAGACACCCCAAAACACACCACCAGACCTGGACTTGCCCACCAGAAAGACAAGATCCAGCCTCAAACACAGGCACTAGTCCCCTCCACCAGGAAGCCTACACAACCCACTGAACCAACCTTAGCCACTGAGGACAGACACCAAAAACAACGGGAACTACGATCCTGCAGCCAGCAAAAAAGAGACCCCCAAACAGTAAGATAAGAAAAATTAAAAGACAGAAAAACACACAGCAGATGAAGGAGCAAGGTAAAAACCCACCAGACCTAATAAATGAAGAGGAAATAGGCAGTCTACCTGAAAAAAAATTTCAGAATAATGATAGTAAGGATGATCCAAAATCTTGGAAATAGAAGAGAGAAAATGCAAGAAACATTTAAAAAGGACCTAGAAGAACTAAAGAGGAAACAAGCAAAGATGAACAACACAATAAATGAAATTAAAAATACTCTAGAGGGGAACAATAGCAGAATAACTGAGATAGAAGAACGGATAAGTGACCTGGAAAATAAAATAGTGGAAATAACTACTGCAGAGCAGAATAAAGAAAAAAGAATGAAAAAACTGAGAACAGTCTCAGAGACCTCTGGGACAACATTAAACACATCAACATTCGAATTATAGGGGTCCCAGAAGAAGAAGAGAAAAAAAACTGAGAAAATATTTGATGAGACTATAGTTGAAAACTTCCCTAACATGGGAAAGGAAATAGTTAATCAAGTCCAGGAAGCACAGAGAGTTCCATACAGGATAAATCCAAGGAGAAACATGCAAAGACACATATTAATCAAACTATCAAAAATTAAATACAAAGAAAACATAGCAACAACAAGCAGCAAGGGAAAAACAACAAATAACACACAAGGGAATCCCTATAAGATTAACAGGTGACCTTTCAGCAGAAACTCTGCAAGCCAGAAGGGACTGGCAGGATATATTTAAAATGATTAAGGAGAAAAACCTACAACCAAGATTACTCTACCCAGCAAGGATCTCATTCAGATTGGATGGAGAAATTAAAACCTTTGCAGACAAGCAAAAGCTGAGAGAGTTCAGCACCACCAAACCAGCTTTACAACAAATGCTAAAGGAACTTCTCTAGGCAAGAAACAGAAGAGAAGAAAAAGACCTACAATAAAAAACCCAAAACAATTAAGAAAATGAGAATAGGAACACACATATCGATAATTACCTTAAATGTAAATAGATTAAATGCTCCCACCAAAAGACAGAGACTGGCTGAATGGATACAAAACCAAGAACCATCTATACACTGTGTACAAGAGACCCATTTCAGACCAAGGGACACATACAGACTGAAAGTGAGGGGATGGAAAAAGATATTACACGCAAATGGAAATCAAAAGAAAGCTGGAGTACCAATTCTCATATCAGGCAAAATAGACTTTTAAACAAAGACTATTACAAGAGATGAAGAAGGAAACTACATAATGATCAAGGGATCAATCCAAGAAGAACATATAACAATTCTAAATATTTATGAACCCAACATAGGAACACCGCAATACATAAGGCAAATACTAACAGTCATAAAATGGGAAATCGACAGTAACACATTCATAGTAGGCGACTTTAGCACCCCATTTCACCAATGGACAGATCATCCAAAAAGAAAATAAATAAGGAAACACAAGCTTTAAATGATACAGTAAAAAAGATGGACCTAATTGATATTTATAGGACATTCCATCCAAGAACAACAAAATACACATTTTTCTCAAGTGCTCATGGAACATTCCCCAGGATAGATCATATCTTGGGTCACAAATCAAGCCTTGGTAAATGTAAGAAAATTGAAATCGTATCAAGTATCTTTTCCGACCACAATGCTATGAGACTAGATATCAATTAGAGGAAAAGATCTGTAAAAAATATAAACACATGGAGTCTAAACATTGCACTACTTAATAACGAAGTGATCACTGAAGAAATCAAATAGGAAATAAAAAAATATCTAGAAACAAATGACAATGGAGACACAACGACCCAAAACCTATAGGATGCTGCAAAAGCAGTTCTAAGAGGGAAGTTTATAGCAATATAATCCTACATTAAGAAACAGGAAACATCTCGAATAAACAACCTAACCTTGTACCAAAAACAATAAGAGAAAGGAAAACAAAACAAAACAAAAAACCAAATTTAGCAGAAGGAAAGAAATCATAAATATCAGATCAGAAATAAATGAAAAAGAAATGAAGGAAATGACAGCAAAGATCAATAAAACTAAAACCTGTTTCTTTGAGAAGATAAACAAAGTTGATAAACCATTAGCCAGACTCATCAAGAACAAAAGGGAGAAGACTCAAATCAATAGAATTAGAAATGAAAAAGGAGAAGTAACATCTGACACTGCAGAAATACAAAAGATCATGAGAGAATACTACAAGCAAATCTATGCCAATAAAATGGACAAACTGGAAGAAACAGACAAATTCCTAGACATGCACAACCTGCCAAGACTGAATCAGGAAGAAACAGAAGAAAGAGAAAATATGAACAGACAAATCACAAACACTGAAATTGAAACTGTGATTAAAAATCTTCCAACAAACAAAAGCCCAGGACCAGATGGCTTCACAGGCAAATTCTATCAAACATTTAAAGAAAAGCTAACACCTATACTTCTCAAATTCTTCCAAAATATAGCAGAGGGAAGAACACTCCCAAACACATTCTACAAGGCCACCATCACCCTGATACCAAAACCACACAAAGATGTCACACAAAAAAAGAAAATTACAGGCCAATATCACTGATGAATATAGATGCAAAAATCCTCAACAAAATACTAGCAAACAGAATTCAACAGCACATTAAAAGGATCATACACCATGATCAAGTAGGGTTTATTCCAGGAATGCAAGGATTATTCAATATACGCAAATCAATCAATGTCATACACCATATTAACAGATTGAAGGGAAAAACCATATGATCATCTCAATAGATGCAGAGAAAGCTTTTGACAATATTCAACACCCATTTATGATAAAAACCCTGCAGAAAGTAGGCATAGTGGAAACTTTCCTCAACATAATACAGGCCATATATGACAAACCCACAGCCAACATTGTCCTCAATGGTGAAAAACTGAAACCATGTCCACTAAGATCAGGAAGAAGACAAGGTTGCCCACTCTCACCACTCTTATTCAGCATCATTTTGGAACTTTTAGCCACAGCAATCAGAGAAGAAAAAGAAATAAAAGGAATACAAATTGGAAAAGAAGTAAAGCTGTCACTGTTTGCAAATGACCTGATATATACATAGAGAATCCTAAAGATGGTACGAGAAAACTACTAGAGCTAATCAATGAATTTGGTAAAGTAGCAGGATAAAAAATAAATGCACAGAAATCTCTGGCATTCCTATATACTAATGATGAAAAATCTGAAAGTGAAATTAAGAAAACACTCCCATTTACTATTGCAACAAAAAGAATAAAATATCTAGGAATAAACCTACCTAAGGAGACAAAAGACCTGTATGCAGAAAACTATAAGAAACTGATGAAAGAAATTAAGGATGATACAAATAGATGGAGAGATATACCATGTTCTTGGATTGGAAGAATCAACATTGTGAAAATGACTCTACTACCCAAAGCAATCTACAGATTCAATGCAATCCCTATCAAACTATCACTGGCATTTTTCACAGAACTAGAACAAAAAATTTCACAATTTGTATGGAAACAGAAAAGACCCAGAATAGCCAAAGCAATCTTGAGAACGAAAAATGGAGCTGGAGGAATCAGGCTCCCTGACTTCAGACTATACTACAAAGCTACAGTAATCAAGACAGTATGGTACTGGCACAAAAACAGAAAGACAGATCAATGGAACAGGATAGAAAGCCCAGAGATAAACCCATGCACATATGGTCACCTTATCTTTGATAAAGGAGGCAAGAATATACAGTGGAGAAAAGACAGCCTCTTCAATAAGTGGTGGTGGGAAAACTAGACAGGTACATGTAAAAGTATGAGATTAGAACACTCCCTAACACCATACACAAAAATAAGATAAAAATGGATTAACGACCTAAATGTAAGGCCAGACACTATTAAACTCTTAGAGGAAAACATAGGCAGAACACTCTATGACATAAATCACAGCAAGATCCTTTTTGACCCACCTCCTAGAGAAATGGAAATAAAAACAAAAATACAAAAATGGGACGTAATGAAACTTAAAAGCTTTTGCACACCGAAGGAAACCATAAAAAAAGACCAGAAGACAAACCTCAGAATGGGAGAAAATATTTCCAAGTGAAGCAACTGACAAAGGATTAATCTCCAAACTCTACAAGCAGCTCATGCAGCTCAATAACAAAAAACAACCAACCCAATCCAAAAATGGGCAGAAGACCTAAATAGACATTTCTCCAAAGAAGATATACAGATTGCCAACAAACACATAAAAGAATGCTCAACATCATTAGTCATTAGAGAAATGCAAATCAAAACTACAATGAGATATCATCTCACACCAGTCAGAATGGCCATCATGAAAAAATCTAGAAACAATAAATGCTGGAGAGGGTGTGGAGAAAAGGGAACACTCTTGCACTGCTGGTGGGAATGTAAATTGATACAGCCACTATGGAGGTTCCTTAAAAAACTGAAAGTAGAAGTAACATATGACCCAGCAATCCCAGTATTGGCATATACCCTGAGAAAACCGTAATTCAAAGAGTCAGGTACCACAATGTTCATTGCAGCTCTATTCACAATGCCAGGATATGGAAGCAACCAAAGTGTCCACTGACAGATCAATGGATAAAGAAGTTGTGGCACATATATACAATGGAATATTACTCAGCCATGAAAAGAATTGAAATTGAGTTATTTGAAGTGAGGTGGATGGACATAGAGTCTGTCATACAGAGTGAAGTAAGCCAGAAAGAGAAAAGCAAATACCGTATACTAATACATATATATGGAATCTAAGAGGAAAAAAAAAGTTCATGAAGAACTTTGGGGTAAGACGTGAATGGAGACGCAGACCTACTAGTGAACGGACTTGAGGATATGGGGAATGGGAAGGGTAGGCTGTGACAAAGTGAGAGAGTGGTATGGACATATATACACTACCAAACGTAGAATAGATAGCTAGTGGGAAGCAGCCACATAGCACAGTAAGATCAGCTCGGTGCTTTCTGACCACCTAGAGATGTGGGATATGGAGGGTGGGAGGGAGGGAGACGCAAGAGGGAAGAGATATGGGAACATGTGTATATGTATAACTGATTCACTTTGTTATAAAGCAGAAACTAAGACACCATTGTAAAGCAATTATACTCCAATAAAGATGTTAAAAAAAAAAAAAAAAAGCCAAACATTTTGGGGGCTTGTCTTCTTGGTGCAGGAGCCCCAGGCTGGGGATCACAGGATGGTGCTTGGTCTCCTCACTCTTTGGGGAAAACCTCTGCCATTGTAATTATTCTCCTCTTTGGGGTCAGCCACTCGGGGGTATGGGTCTTGACTATACCACATCTCTGCCCCTCCTACCTGCCTCTTTCTGGCTCCGTCTTTATATCTTTAGTTGTAGAAGCTCTTTTCTCCTCATCTTTCAGTTTTTCTCATCAGTAGATGTTCTGTAAATAGCTGTAATTTTGGTGTGTCCATGGCAGGAAGTAAGCTCAGTGTCTTCCTACTCTGTCATCTTACCCATATTCCAAAGCCTCCAAATCATTTCTAAACAATTCACAGGTCAAAGAAAATATCTCAAGGGAAATTAGAAAATGTTTTGAACTGTAAGTACAACATATCAAAATTTGTAGGATGTAGTTAAAGAACTCAGGTGAAAATTTATAGCATAAAATGTTCTTAGAAAAGAAGAAACTTCTAAGATCAATAAGATTTCACCTTAGAGAACTAGAGTAAAAAATACAATTTAAGCTCAAAGCAAGCAGAAGAAAAGAAGTAAAAATTAGAGCAGATATAAATGAAATAGAAAAAAAGAAAAACAATGGAGAAAAATCAGCAAAACAAAAAGCTGATTTTTGGAAAAGATCAATAAAATTGATTAAACGCTGGTCAGGTTAACTAAAGAAATAAGAGAAAAAAGCACAAATTAGTAATGTAAATAATGAAAGAAGGGTTATCACTATTAGTCCCATGGACATTTAAAGGAATGTTATGAATAATTCTTTGCCAACAATTTTGATAACTTAGATAAAATGTATCAATTCTTTGAAAGACATCAGCTACTAAAACTTTCTTCAGACATCTCCATCTATTAAATAAATTAAGTCAATAATTAATAACCTTCCAAAAAGAAACCATAAGATCTAGGTGGTTTTTCTAGTGAGTTTTCTACCAAATCTTTATAGAAAAGTTAAATCTCTTCCAGAAATTAGAAGCAGAAGAAAGAGTTCCTAACTCATTCTATATGGCCAGCAACTGCCTAATACCAAAACAAGATAAATACATTACAAGAAAAAAAGTACAGGCCAATATGTCTCTTGAGCATAGATACAAAAATTCTCAACAGAATACTAGCAAATAGAATTCAACATGAATAAAAATTGTTTTACACCATGACAAGTGATGTTTATTCTAGTTATGCAAGATGGGTTCAATATTCAAATAAAAAAATGTAATCTACCACATGAACAAGCTAAAGGAAAAAAATCATGTAATGATATCACCTGGTGCAGGAAAAACATTTCACAAAATCTAACACCATGATAAAAACTCTCAGCAAACTAGGAATAGAGAACTTCCTTGAATTGAGGAGGAACATCTACAAAAAACCCTAGAGCTAACACCATACTGAATAGTAAGAGACTGAATGCTTTCCTCCTAATAGTGGTAATAAGGCTAGGGTGCCCTCTTTCACTTCTATTTGCACCATACTGGAAGTCTTAGCTAATACAACAAGACAAGAAAAGTAAATAAAAGGCATACAGATTGGGAGGGGAGAAATAAAACTGTCTTTATCTGCAGATAAATATGTTTATATAGAAATGCCAAAGAATCTACAAAATAATTCCTGGAACCTATAAACAAATATAGGAAGGTTGAAGGATACAGGTCAATATACAAAAGTCAATTGCTTTCTTATACACCAGCATTGAACAATTAAGTTTTGAAATTAAAAAATATATAATTTACTATAGCACAAAAAACATGGAATACTAAGGCATAAATCTAACTACAGATATAATATCTATGAGGAAAATTACAAAACTCTGATAAAAAAAATCAAATAGGATCTAAATAAATGGAGAGCTAGTCTATGAACATGGGTAGAATAGTCAATATTGTAAAGATGCTAGTTCTTCCCAACTTAATTTGATTCATGTAATTCCAATAAAAATCCTAACAAGTTATTTTGTGGATATTGACAAACTGATTCTAAAACTTATATGGAAGAGGAAAAAGACCTGGAATAGCCATCACAATACTGAAGAAGAAAAACAAAGTTGAAGCCCTCACGTTACCCAATTTTAAGACTCACTATAAAGCGGGACAGTGTGGTATTATTAGAGAAAGAGTAGGTATGTATTCAATGAAACAGAATAGAGTGTCCAGAAGTAGGCTCACAAATATAGTTGACTGATCTTTGAAAAAGGAACAAAGGCAAGTCAATGGAGAAATGACAGTCTTTTCAACAAATGGTGCTGGAACAGCTGGCCGTTTATATGCAAAAAACACACAAAAGGAACCTAAACACAGATGTCACATCTTACACACACACACACACACACACACACACACACACCCCTAAAATACTGATCAACAACTTGTGGTGGTGAGAAAAGTTAAATAATTTGAAGGTGTTATATTATTTTGGGAAGGGACAAATATATTAAATATTTGTTAATTTAAAGGTATTAAAAACAGGAGAAATAAAATGTATCATGTCTATGGCAACCACGAGTACACATCTTTCAGATCTCCCAGGTTCCAACTGAGGAAAACGAAACTGACCGAGGGCTTCAGCTGCTGTGCTCTGGGGTCAGCCATTTCATTTACACAGAGGCCCAGGGTTGCCCCCAGCCAGTGAGTGAACACAGCAGGGTGCTGGTGCCGGTGCTACCCTAGGGGACACAAGGCTCTCCTCTCAAAGGCGAACTTGGCTGAAGGACTTCCAATCGGCTTTGCCAAAACTTTCTGGTAACTGCACTGCAGTCTGAGACTTTTGCTATCCAGTCTTCCTTCCTTCCCTCTCCTCCATGGGAGCTGGACCTGCATCCAGATCTAACAGCTGCCCTACCATCCTCTGGATCCCTTCCTGTTTCTCCCAGTAAATCCAGTCTTGGCACCTGCTTCTTGGAGAACCTGAAATAACATAAGTGGAGCCACAAGGAGCCTGAGAAAACAAGCAGTAAGTTGAGGTCTGGGACAGATTCAGTCACCACCCCACTGTCCTGCGTGGCACGTGGCATGGACCCTGGCACATTGGAGGCTATAAACTGCTAACAATATCACCGAGGTGGCCTAGAAAAATATCCTTGTGTGGGAATGTCCTCGCAGGTGTGATTATTCAGGCTACTGAAGACATGGAGAGAACAATGCCACATAGACAGCGGAATTGGCTGACTACGGCTAGGTTGGATTGACACCCTGCAGAGGGATAATGAGAGGCCCTGGGCTTAACAGACAGTTAAAGACTAGGGGCAACTTGGTGGTTTGGAAAGAGGCAGTTGTCACCTGTAGTGAGAGAACAGATAAAGCTGCACAACAAAAAGAAGATATAACAGCCAGGCTGAAGAGTTCCAGAGACATTTAGATGCACAGCCAAGCAGGTCTGCTAAGCTAAAGTCAGACCCTGGCTGGGAAAACCTGGGATCCCAAAACAAGCGATGAAGATAACTGACAGTCACCCCTACAGATCCCTAAAACTGTCAAGAGTTTGTAGAGGGCCCCACTCTTCTCTAGTAAAGGTGAGCACCTCAGTTAGGGAAGTGCTAGACCTGATGTAGGAGAAGAGATTATACACCCATGTTGCTGCAAGAATTAGCCATGTGTAGTGGCAGGAGTTGGGGGCGGCTCTTACAGGCCTAGAGTAAGCTATGGCCAAGGCAGAGGAGAGCAGGCATGGCTCAGCTGTCCTGGACAATCGCAGAGCAGGGAGTGAAGAGGCTGAGGGCAGTGGGCATGCCTGTGTGTATCACACGAGTCCAGAACACTGAGCAAAGGAGTACTCCACGGGAGGTCCCAGAGGGCCCACCACACATCAAGGCTGTCAAGAATGCACTGGCAACAGGGGCGCTGATGTTGCTCTGTGCTGTGGGCCAGGGAAGCCAGTAGGAGAGATCGCAGCTGAGCCCATTAAAACCCATGGGGATGATGGAACCCGGGAGTACAGGGGCCAATGGTGAAGCCCAGTGGCCAGAAGCCTGGGGACCAGTTATCATCGTGACTGACAGGGGGTCTTCCCTACAGAGAGTGTGGAGATGGTTACTAGATCATGGTATCCTTAGAAGCAAAAAAAAAAAAAAAAAAGAAAAGACATTGCTTAACATCTACAATCAAATAAAAGGGCAAGAATAGAGGAACAGGAGGATAAGGGCAGTTGCTTTAATAAATTGTCAAGATCCCTTGCTCAGTTCCTCGAATTGTGCTGATTTCAGATCCAGAACCCACCGACAAAAGGGATGACCCTGAAACGCTGTGGGGAGCATGTACTGTACTGATGCCCTCAGTCCTTTCCCAAAGGGCTCTGCAGCTACTGCTCAGGGATAAAGGGAAATATCCAGGCATTTTGAGAGGTATGGGACACAGGATCTGAGCAGACATCTACAGCTTTGTCATGGCCACCTGCACTAGAGGGGGGCCCCACACACCAGAAGTCCCTGGGCCAGAGCCCCGCCCATCAACGAGACAGCAGCCTCAGCAGAAGGCAGGGCCTGGCAATCAAAGGGACCAGGGTCCAGCCACTCCTATGAAACCACCCACAATAGTCAGCCTGCCACAACAGAAGGACCAATGCAGCCCAATAGGGGCACCCCTAGAGCATATAGCTCTGGTGTCCAGAGGGGAGTGTGCTGCTGGGACCCACAGGATATTTCCTACAAAAGGCCACTTCTCCCAGGTCAGGAAATGTAACCAACCTACAAGATACATAGAAGTAAAAACAGCAAATTATGCAAAATGAGGCGACAGAGGAACATGTTCCAAACGAAGGAAAAAATAAAACCCCAGAAGAACTAAGTGAAGTGGAGATAGGCAACCTACTTGATAAAGAGTTCAAGGTAATAAAAGTAATGACCAAAGAACTTGGGAGAAGACTGGATGAACAGAGTGAGAAGTTAGTTTTCAACAGAGTTAGAAAATATAAAGAACCAAACAGAGATGAAGAATTCAATAACTGAGTTGCAAGGAGGAGACTCAAGTAGTGAATGATTAGAGAAGTGAGAAAATGCAGAAACAAAGGAAAAGCAGTCAAGCAAGAAAAGTAATAGCATGAACAGCAGTTCAACCATAACTCAGAGTCACAGGACCCTTAGTGCCTCCTCAGGGTTCTATACAGAACATCTTGATGTATATCCTCCAGTTGTTCTGTAGGAACTAAGACCCCACCCGGTGGAGGATAGTAGACCCCAGACTGACTGGAGCCAGAAGACTGATGATGGAGATTCTCAAAACATCATCCTGTTACCTCATCACCAGTCAGTCAGTAGAATGTCCATGACATGATCACATACCCTGTGACTGTTACCCCTAATGTGGCTTTTAAACCCTGCCTTGAAAGCCATCAGGGGTTCAGGTCCTTTGAGCATGACCTGCCTGTTCTCCTTTCTTGGCGCCTGCAATAAATGCTCTACTTTCCTTCATCACAACCCGGTGTCAGCAGATTGACTTTGCTGTGCATTGGTGAGCTGACACAAGCGTGGTTTGGTAACAAAGTGAGTTAAAACTTCACATACCTTTATGGTAAATTAATAGATAATGGCTAAATAAATAAATAATGAAGTAGTCGTACAAGGCTATTATTGAGAAATATGGCAGAAAATACGAGGGGAAACAGCTAAGAGAAAGGTAAATGGGTGTAAGGAAGGGTGGGGCAGGAGGTGGCTGCTTTTTGTTACAAGTCTGGTGGTACTAATTGACTTTTTCAACTCCGTCTATATTGGAGAAATGAAAATTGATCAAAAGCGGAATGAACTAGAGAAGCAACGTATGCCTGGAAAATATAAGAATAATGAACAAGCCAAAAAAACTTTCCTAAACTAACTTGACTACCTATCCTCTGCAATTTGTTACTTAGAAGAACAACAACAAACAATAGATAACTTAGAAGTAGTAACAAAAATAGAAATAAACATTGATATTCTGTGGCTACCATGCTTGGGAAGCTTCCCCCAATTTTAAACCCTATAAGTATTTCCCATTATTTTCTTCTGGTTAAAGTTTCAATTTTAATGTTTATTTCCTTAATCCTTTTGCAATTTATTTGGTTAATGGCCTGAGGCAGAAATCTAGAAATCTAGATCTACTTCTGGCAGAATCTCACTATCCTAAGGTTGATTTTCCCCTTCTGAATGCTAACACCTTGTTCACTATTTCAAAATGCCTTCATTTTGCTGCTCTGTCACTGACTGTCAATTTTTCAGATTCCTAGATTTAGCCAGTGAGAAACTTCAAACAGAAAACGTTAAAGGCAGTGTTTTGCTTCTGAGCTGGCATGTAAATATGTCTTTTTTAGGATGGAATTAAGAAATAACAATTTTTAAAATGCCAGTACCCTTTTATACTTATGCTTATATGTTGTGTAATAGCTAGCAGCAAACCTTCTCTTTTTTTCTAATTTATGAATTATTATCTGGGAGACATGATGTCCCATCCTTCACTTGTTGTTCTATAAATCTTACAATTAATATCACTAAATTTATTCTGCATCAAATGATAAACATTATACTTGAAATAAGCTACCAAGTTCTGGATTTTGACATTTAGTTTTCTTTTAAAATTTTTTATCAAAATAGTACTAGAGTGGGTAGTTATTTGTGGTTACTGATTTTAAAAAATGTTTTAACATAAAAAATTACTTAGATATGCATCCCCTTATATTCCTAGTACATTTTGACCTTGAAATGTATAATAGGTTATGAAAAAAATGCCATCGTCTTAAATCAACATAGTAATATTTAGCAACTGCAGATTTAGCAAAGCAATAGGACATCTATGACTATTTTAACTCTTGCTACTTGTTTTCCTTATTATCTGCTCATTTCTATTAAAATGCTACAATGCAAGATAATTCACAGAGTTTACAGAAATATTATAATGCTGAATAACTGTGTGTGTGCAAGTTATTATATAGTGTGCAAGTTATTGGGGAGGTTAGGGAAGAGATTCTCCCCTCCCCCCAGAGATTTATATGAGGAAATTAGAGCTCATAATCCATTAAAATAGAACCTCGCATTTTTCTACAGGTACTGTGTAAGGAAAGCACTTTTAACAGCATGAAAGTGTAAAATGTATACTGCTTTTAACATGAGGTCCAAATTCTGATAGTCTGTATCTGAGAACATGGCTCAGCCACTTAAATAGCAGAGTTGATAAAACATATGTTTCAGATAAAGTTGGTAGGTTTGAAGTATTATCTTTATTTATCCTTATCTAACCAGGAACATGTGGAATGTAACCAAAGAGAAAAAGGAAAGATAAGCTGCATGAGTTTTGAAAAAGATGAGACTTGTATTTTTATATTCATGAGTAAGGACAGGAATTAAAAGATCCTTAACACAGATTTTAAAAATATGTATGTCAACCTGTAAGGCACTGTTTCTCTTAAGACATCACTGGAGCATCTGAGGATCTTCAAGTGAATATCCTCAGATGCTCCAGTGATGTCTTTTGAAATATCAGAAGCAATAATTTTCTGGTTATTTGCTAATGGGCCTATATTTCAAGTTCTCTAAATAAATGACTACAGAGTACCTGTGTTACCAATATGCAACCATGCTTTCGGTTGTCACCAAATGCTTGAAATGAAATCAATTTCAAAAGAGTGAGGTCTAAGTTTCAGGTCATAAAAAAATAACATGGGATAAGACACTCTACTAGATATTGACTCACCACACCCTAGAATAAAACAAGAAAAAATACGCTTTATGTAGTCACAAAGTGAGATGATGTGCTTTATGTTTAGTGCAGTGTCTTTATCACGTCCTATTTCTAGTTTTCCCTTTCTTTTCTGTTTATGGAAATTATTTTCCAGTTTCCTGCTGCCTTTTTTCTCTCTCCTTGCTCTCTTTCTGGTGGATTCTTGATGGTGAGTAACTCAGAGTCAAGAACCTTCTGGCCTACTTTCTTACAGGTTTTTTAGACCAATTTTGAAAACCAATGTCAAATATTCTCATTTTTTAAAAATTGAATTCAATATCATTAAGTCAAAGAATTTTCATCAATTCATGATGTTTTTCCCAGAAGTACTAATGATTTTATTGCTAAAAAATGTAAAGACTACAAACAAAACCAAAAAGACTTTACGAATTATTTTATGAGGATATATTTTCATAACTTTAAAAATAATCCCCAGTCACTTGGGGAAATGTTTTAGTGGGTTAAAGAATACACACTAAGGTTAGGCAACTTTCGGGAAGCAACCTGCATCATTCATGCTAATCTAGGGACTGATGTGCCAATAATACTCTTACTCCTTCAAAAATCAGTATAGATGCAAATTTCCAAACCACAGTATTACCAGAGGGATTAAAATGTATTTTCATTGCAAATATGCTACTGTTTCTCCTTAGGAGTCTCTGTGGCCAGGAGCAGGGCGTGTGGTCTTACCTGGGTGCGCTGATATTGCTTGGGGAAGGAGCGGGGAGGAGAGGACCTGGGAAAACCTTGGACCTTTGAAAGAAAGTGCTGTTTGAAAAGTAAAATATTGCATACTCTCTGGGGAAGAAGCTGTGTGTGTTGTATATCTACTGCATGTTTAGCTACTGTGTTAAAAACAGTATCTACTTGACAGCTTTGACCACCCACATAAATGAAGAAAACCGAGATCATAAAGACAGATGACCCTGCGGTTGGCCTAGGAGTGTTGCTATCTTCCTCCTGGATGCTTCCTGCAGACGCACTTCAGTGGGGCCAGAATCTATGCAGTGTTTTCCCTCCGACTCTGATGCAAAGTTTGCACGGTAAATGCAGCTATAAATTCCACTGGTCTGAGCCCATAACTATGTTGCCCCTCAGGACAAATGGTGAGCAAACCACGCAAAACAATTCTTCATGCTGCTTTTCGTATAAGTTTACTCACATTTGGTGTATGCAACTGTAGCCACAAAGTGAGATGATGTGCTTTATGATATAAAAGTTCCCACAAAGAAAAAGTCAACCTATTAAAAGGTCATTCACTAGTCACAAAATTATCTCTTTTTAACCCTTATTGGTACACTACCCACACCCCCAAGTCAAAGTGCCATTGTTTCTTAGCTTTAGAAGACTTGCTGCGCTCATAGCCCGAGCTGGACTTCTCGAGCCCGTGCCACCTGTCTGGAAGTCAATCAGATCCACCCTTTTGAGAATCTGCAATGATAGCTACAGAGAAAATTCAGACTTGGGTCATTAGTGGCAGGTCCACATGGTAAACATCATGAAGTGAGAAGAATATCAGGTAATTACATTGGGCCAGGCACTATTCTATTATTCTTCTCATTTTAGAAATGAAGAAATGGAGGTACAGAGTTTCAATAAATTTCCCTAAATCAGATAACTTTAAAAAAAGTGGAACCAGGATTTGCTAACCACTCCACTCTAACCTGGTCAGGGACTGGGCCCTGTGCTCACCCCTGCCTGGTTCCCATCCCCCTGAGGCTATTTCCCTTTACCTTGGATTCTGGAGCCCTCTGAGAAATCCTTTGGGGGTTTTACTTAATTTAAGGTGGTTCTCTGTAAATTGTAACCAAATTTTCCCCTCTAACGACAATCTTCTAAAGAAGATTTCTAATTTGCCTTATGAAATATGTCTACAGATAAAGTCACGTATAACTGTTTCATTTTTCTCTTAGTTTCATTCTACCCAGAAAAATCTTTTCCTTCAATCAGAAAGTAACTACTTTTATTCAACTGTTTTTTTTTTTCCTAGAACATCTACTGTGCTAGAAGCATAGTTTCTCAAAATGTACAACCCTAATAGATTTGAATCATGATATGGTTAAATACACCTGTTATCTTAAATTATTACCCCTTAGCTTTTCTACTACTTTCTATTCTCTAAAGTACAAAACAGTGGGCAAAACAGTGTGTACTCTCTTGGGTCTTCATCCTCCCCACACCCTGCAAGAACACAGGGATTAGAATCTTTAATAAAAATGTGGCGACTTCACTCCTCTTCTTCTTGCTTACACAGGAAAAAACTTTAGGAGTTCTAACCTCTTTTAGGTTGGAGAACTTAGCTTCTGGAAACACTTTAGCCTAGACTAGGCCCAAATATATTTTAAAATATTGGAGTGGGGAAGATTTTATCAACCCTATACAACAGGAAATTTTCCATTTTTAAAACAAAACTTTGCAAAAGGGCAGAAATTATTTGATGCATTTTCCCCCTTTATAATTACAAACCAAAACTGAAAGGAAACATACCAAATTCTCTAAAGCAGAAGGTCCTGAAGTCGTTCTATTCAGAATGCATAAAAGCTAAAACATAAAAAAATTCAGTAGAGACTACCACTTCAGAATGTTTTTTATAACTGACAAAGGCCAGCAAATCTGCACAGGGTGTCAGAGGGCCCCACACTGTTGAAAGTCACTGGTTTTATAAAAAGTTGAATAATGTAGCCACAGAAGAAAACCCCTTTGTCCAAAGAAAAGTGCTGTACCTAAAATGCACACCAAGGCCTGAGAGTGGAAGGTGTGAGAGAGTTTTCTCCAATTTCCCCTGGAAGCCTTCCTCCTGTAGGCCTCCAAATGGTGACCCTCCTGGCAGGATGTCAAGTAGTTAACAAAAAAATCTAAATTGGAAAATACAAACTGCAACTTTGCTTTACTTTATCAATATTGTTAATAGAATGATGTAATTGTTTGGGAGTTTTACAAAGATATTCCCTATCACTTCAGTTTTAATACCAGGCTGCAGCCTGCCTGGTATGCCAGACTAAGCCAGATAAACACAAACCTATCAATGCAATCCCTATCAAATTACCAAGGATATTTTTCTCAGAACTAGAACAAAAAATTTTTAAATTTGTATGGAAACACAAAGACTCCAAGTAGCCAAAGCAATCTTGAGAAAGAAAAATGGAGCTGGAGGAATCAGACACCCTGACTTCAGACAATACTACAAAGCTATGGTAATCTAAACAGCATGGTACTGGCACAAAACAGACACGTACATCAATGGGACAGAATAGAGAGCCCAGAAATAAGCCCATGTGCTTATGGTCAATTAATCTATGACAAAGGAGGCAAGAATATACTATGGAGAAAAGACAGTCTCTTAAATAAGTGGTGCTGAGAAAACTGGACAGCTACATGTAAAAGAATGAAATTACAACATTCTCTTACACCACACACAAAAATAAACTCAATATCAATTAAAGGCCTAAATGTAATACCAGAAACCATTATACTCCTAGAGGAAAACACAGGCAGACCACTCTTTGACATAAACTGCGGCAATATCTTTTTGGATCTGCCTCCTAAAGCAAAGGAAATAAAAGCAAAAATAAACAAGTGGGACCTAATTAAACTTAAAAGCTTTTGCACAGCAAAGGAAATGATAAACAAAACAAAAAGACAGTCTACAGAATGGTATAAAATATTTGCAAATGATACACTGACAAGGAATTAATCTCCAAAATATACAAACAGCTCATACAGCTCAATATCAAAAAAACAAAGAACCCAATCAAAAAATGGGCAGAAGATCTAAATAGATATTTCCTTAAAGATGACATAAAGGTGGCCAAAAGGCACATGAAAGGATACTCCTCATCTCTAATTATTAGAGAAATGCAAATCAAAACTACAATGAGGTACCACCTCACACTGGTCAGAATGGCCATCATCAGAAAATCTACAAACAGCAAATGTTGGACAGGGTGTGGAGAAAAGGGAACCCTCCTACACTCTTGATGGGAATGTAAATTGGTGCAGTCACTATAGAAAATAGTACAGGGGTTCCTTAAAAAACTAAAAATAGAGCTACTATATGATCCTGCAATCCCACTCCTGGGCATATATACAGAGAAAACCATAATTTGAAAAGATATATGCACCTCAATGTTCATCGCAGCAATGTTTACAATAGTCAGGTGATGGAAGCAACCTAAACGTCCATTGATGGATGAATGAATAAAGAAGATGTGGTACATATATATGATGGACTATTACTCAGCCATAAAAAAGAATGAAATAATGCTATTTGCAGCAACAGAGATGGACCTAGAGATTATCATACTAAGTGACACAAGCCAGACAGAGAAAGACAAATATAATATGATATCACTTATATGTGGAATCTAATAAAACGCTACAAATGAACTTATATTCAAAACAAAAATAGACCCACAGACATAGAAAACAAACTTATAGTTACCAAAGGGGAAAGTAAGGGGGAGAGATAAATTAGGAGTTTGGAATTAACATATACACACTACTATATATAAAATAGATTAAAAAAACAAGGACCTACTGTATAGCACAGGGAACTATACTCAACACTTTGTAACAACGTATAAGGTAAAAGAATCTGAAAAAATATATAGGTATGTATAACTGAATCAACTTGCTGTACACCTGAAACTAACACAACACTGTAAATCCTATACTTCAATTAAAAAAGAAAAAGAAAATCTGCTCTTTTTCTATTTCAAAATCATTTTCACCATAAAATATGGTTTGTACCTATAGAATAAAAAAAAACAAAGAACTTCTAAGAAAATTTTGAAGTTAGCCATAATTTATAAATAAGAACCGCTGAGTGTGAGAAGTCAATTTTATAACTCCCAGTCTCATTATTCTTTAAATTTAGATATAAAGGAATGGCCATTTATTAGACAAATCTGGAATTGTTACATTTTCTGCCTGTGAGCTGATACAGACACTGACTAATTCTGTGGGAAAATAAAAACTATCATATTTGGTCTGGTGATACTTTCCCACAATTGAAGAAAGCTATGATGCTAATTAAAAAGAAAATAAAAGCAGAGCCTGAAATAAGCACATTCAGTGGCGATGCAGCTGACAGACAGGTTTCTGGTGAAGCCCACCCTGTAAGACATTCATCTGGCTCACCCAGGAAATCATCTGAAGATGAGAACACGCTTGTCCGATGTGCATTTGGGTTTGGGGTGTGTGGTTCAAGACTCATCTGCTCAGTCGCCTTACTTTCTGGGAGAACTGAAGAGTTTGGTCAAACTATTTATCTAAAATTTACATATTTTTGTTCATGTGAAATAGTAACTTAAAGTCCCACTTCTCAGATTAATAGCAAGATTGCATGAATAGACAGACAAGTTAGCACATAAAACTACTGTGCTATCAAATGGAATATAAAAAAGATCGGATTTGCTTTAAAAGTTTACTAACCATTGTTTCTTTTGAATATTTTTCTTTAGTTAGGGAATCATAAAATGACCTGAAAAACACATAATATTCCACCATAGAAAAGAATCCTAATTAATTTCTTGATAAGAGTTCACTATCCATTTTAAAATGACTAAAAGTCAAGACTTTTTGTTTTCCAAGTACTCAAACATAAAGACAAATCAGTATAAAATTCCCTTCAAAGCAAGCCAATAACGAGTTTGTGCAGTTTACAGCAGATTTTCACACAAATATGCTTTTCTAGTAAGACCTCTTACTATCCACACTTGAGGAAACTCTGCATATTGTAAAAAGCAAGGTATTCCATTCCGACAACCTGATGGATGGTGGGGGGTGGCTGAGTAAGCCAGGCTTCCAACCACATTTGGCGTGGTTTTCCAGGTGCCATTTGGGGTGGACCATCAGGGTTCAGCCACCACACTGGCCACCTTCTTTCACAGCGACCTTGGTGGAAATACGCAGCACTAAATGGCCTCAACACCATTGGGGAACTTCTGTTTTGGTATCAAAAATATCCCCAGGACACTTATAGTTCAGCACAGCTATCACAATTATCTGTAAATGACTCTCAACCCATTCTAGAAACTAAAGCACAAACATCTGCCACCAATTTGTCACTTGGTATCTTGTGAGGTGCAAAGTAAAAGTAATAGTTTTCAGTTGTAATAACATCACTGCCCCAATGAAGGGCCAACAGAGGCAGGAGAATGAGGAAGGCCAGCTCTGCTGTGATGACAAACTGAAATCACGATTGGAGGGATGACAGTTGAGGTTCATGAAACGGAGTCAGGTGGCTACTGAGGACCAGGTCTCAGACAGGTCTCTGCCCTACTGAGAACCTGAACTTTCTATGAACTGCACCAGGTCCAAGGACACCACCAGCCGTATTCAGAACAGCACTTGCCAGCTGCACCTTTAAGGTCTCAAGCTCTCCCCTTGTAACTACGCAACCATTTCAGATCCCACGTGTCCTTAGTTAACAAGCACCCTTACTTCTCGCCAGCTCCAATTCTAATTCTTGACAATTTATGTAACCTTGCAGGTTTTCTGCCTTTATAAACTTCCCCCATTTTGTAGTCCGGTGGAACACAATTCAAATTCTTGAATCTGTGTCTCCCAGGCTGCAGTCCTAACAAACCCCAAATAAACATCTTTTTATTTCAATCAGGTCTCTGTTCTGAAATTTTGGTTAACAGCAGGGACTTAAATACGCAGACCAGGTAGAATGCTTAAATACCATCTTACCCCCAAATGGATTTCAGCTGACTTAATAGTATGGCACACCGAAGATAATAACCTCTAATAAAGTAAAAATAAAAGAAGGGGTGGAAGGCTGAGAAGATATGCGAGCCTGGTCTCCCCTCTCAGGGCCTTGCTGAGGCAGCTCAAATATCTAGAGATCAAATAAAGAGTGAGAGTGTGTGTGCTTCCCTTAAAAAATTTTTGGGAGGTGGGGCTGGGGGTGAGGGGTGGGTAGAAGTATTTTTTCACAAAGAGAGCACAAAGAGGAAGTCCAAAGTCCAAGGCTTTGGGTTCCAAAATTTATGTAGGTGGAGAGAGCATTTGGTGGCCTAGCGTGGGGCGTGGGAGTGGGCCTCACCCCTGGGAAGGAGACCTGAGACTCTGGAACTTGGGACAAGCCCCCCAGCCTGCCCGAGTGGCAGACCTCAGAGCGGCAGGAGGGAGGGCGTCCACTGCTGGTCCCCATGGTTCTGGGAGCAGCATGACCTCAGCAGATGAGGTGTGCTTCTTCTGTGGCTACTAGACAGACTGCAGACAGGCGTCTGATCTGAGTTTTAAGCCTGGCTTCCTAGGAGTTGGCCCTGGGTCAGAGCAGCGCACTGTGCAGCCCATGGCTGGTCAGAAGTTGTGCGGGAGCCCCCGGCCAGGGGGCTTCCTGCATCTGCTGATGGATCTGGACACAGCTTGGGGAACGTTGTTGAGTCCTCTCCACACCCTGGTCTGATGGCCCATGAGTGAGGGTGGCCTCACCCACCCTGCCCAGCCCCCGGAGGCTCCTTCTTGGCTGCCTGCTCACTAGGCCACCCTGTGGTCACTGTCTGCATCCCGGAGCTGTGGGTCCTCCTAATTGTCCTCCACCGAGACCTCCACTGCTTTCCACGAGGCGTCCTGCACGGAATTCTCCTTCGTTCCAATAGAGTCGGTCCCCTCAGACGGAGCTGCAACGTTGTGGACAGGATCTCTGGGCTCCGCATGGGAGCTGAAGCCAGAGGAGGGCGCTGGCCTATGTGCCCCAGCGGGGACCCCAAGCCTCCCAGCAGGAGCCCCCTTTCCGGAGGAGGGAGGGCCTCACCCCGTCAGCAGGGGGTGCATTGAGGCAGGGAGCCCCATCCTCTGCACATGCTTGCCTAGAGCAGGACTTCTCAGCACACAGCGGCTAGAGGGCTGGGCCCAGCCCGGGGAGGACAGCCTGCTTGGAGGCCCGAGGGGCATCCACGGCCGTGGCTCAGATGCCACCACCCGCTGTTCTCACCAAGATGTAGCAGATTTCCTTGAATGAATGATTTCCCATTTGCTGGAGGCTGTTAGAACGTGTTTTAGAAATGTTAAGTGATTGTTTTATATCCTTTTCTCCAGTGAAATTGTTGTTAGTTGGGAAGAGAGTTCACTCTGGAAATCAGTCTCCTAAGCTTAAGTGTTTGGGTGAGTCCAAAAGAAGGGGATTTCGAAAAACCCATAGGAGGCAGGTTCCTCCACATATATTTAACTTGGAAAATTTAATTATTCTGAGCTGATCTCTACACACTCACCATGTGTGTATTGTTTATTTCACAGATAAGGACACGGATTCAAAAGTTATGGTAAATCCTTGGAGCCACAGCTCCAGCAGTTTGGAGCAGGTGCAGATACACAGATCTGACACCAAAATCTATGCTCTAATAATGCTTCCAGGCGGCCCAATCCCAGATTCAGCAGAAACAGTGAGGAACATAGAACGCACACATAAACACATGCCTGATTCTGAAATCTGACTCTGCTTTCTGCTTCCACCACCCAACATTTTGTAATCTGATTATGATAATAATGTGAAAATAACATAGCAATTAACATATTAGTCACTTACTAAGTGCTGAGCATCTGGCAAACACTATCTGACTTAATTCTGCAGGGGCCACCCCAGAATGTCTCTTGGGCATTTGGATTATTTCCAGCTGAAAATAATCAAGGACCAAAAGACTCAGGAAGAAATTCTGACCTTGCCCCTAAATGCCTAAAGAACTTAGATAGAGGGTTTGCTCCTGGAATAGAGCTTTCAGCAGAGGTATCTGCAAGAATATGGGGGTGCGGGGGCGGCTCTTGGCAGGGCCTGCACATCAGTCCACTCTGTGCCTGTCGTCTCTGCTGGCCCAGCAAACACTGGTTTAAGCAAGCATCTGCTTTTCTGTCTCCTTGTGAATTGCCTTCCTCCCCTCTGAAGTCCTAAACCAGTACCACAACATCCTCTTTTGTCTTTAGCTGAAGGTGGTATTTAAGTTTTCCTGGGTCTCTCCCATGTATACTTGTTATTAAACTTTTCTGTGATTTTCTCCTGTTAATCTCTCTCATGTCAGTTTAATTCTTAGACCAGCCAGAAGAACCTAGAAGGGTAGAGGATAACGTCTTCTTCCCTGACATCTCTACCTCGCCAAGTAGTCACTGCTGTCCCGGGGTTAGGGTTTGGACCCCAAGGCACAGCCATCACACACGAAAGGCCAGGGCCACACCGCCTACTGCAGAGAATTACTACTGACTGCTGTCCAGGTCATGCAGCATTGCTACAGAAATGGTACAGAGACTTAGTTCTTTTAGGAATGTTTCACAGGATCCATAATTCTTACTTTTATTTTTAAATTTCAGAGTTAATTATCTAAATTATAAAGATGACTCTTTTATTAACAGATTTGTCCTTAGCCAGAATTCCTTTCATACAATTAACTGAAATTCCTGCTTGTTATAATTTAAGGTCTTCACCTCGGTTTTTGCTTTGATAGAAACTGGCCAATTCTGTTTTACCAATTTGCCTGCAATACAACTATTATGTATGTGATATCTGTTCACAGACATATGGGATCTTGCCTCCTAAAGTAATAGCAAAGAACCTCTTTTATCAACATTTTCCCAAGAGTAATCAAATTTCTTTAGAGACTGTGATGGTTAATTTGACGTGTCAGCTTGGTTGGGCTGTGGTAACTGGTCTGGGGTCAAACACCAGTGTAGATATTGTTGTAAAGGTATTTTTTAGATGTGATTAACGTTTAAATCAGTAGACTTTGAGAAAAGCAGATGACCCTCCATAATAAGGATGGGCCTCATCCAATCTAGCTGAGGGAATTAAGAAAAAAAGACTGGTTACCCAAATAGGAAGGAATTCTGTCTCCAGAATGCTTTCCGACTCAAGATTGTAACATCAACAACATGCAGAATTTCCCGCCTGTTTTGAGCCAATTCCTTAAAATCAATCTCTCTCTATCTGTAGGTGTGCACACCCCGCCACACACCACACACACAGAGACACACACCCACACACACACACCCCACACGTCACACACATACAGACACACACTCCCCACACACCACACACACCCCCCCCCACAGACACACACAAACACCACACACACACAGACACACAGACACACACACACACACACACACACACACACACACACACACACACACACACACCTATGGGCTCTGTTTTCTGGAGAAATCTGACTAGCACAGAGAGGAAGAAGTGGAGAAGATTGATGCAGAGAAGCACAGATTTCTGAGATACTTTTCTACGCTCACCCATGATTGCAAACCTCCATTCTGGAAGTAAGGGTTATGTAAGGGGAACTCAGGGTGCCGGCCCAGCTGTGGAAACTCAATAGTGTCCTATAACCAAACCTTCATCCTTTTTTCTTAAGATAGGTTCTCTTAAATTTCTACAACGCTAAATCCTATTCTACAGAGAAGGTGCTAAGCTAGTCACAATAATTGGATACTTAACAGATTTATATGTCAACCAGAGTTATAAAATAAAAGCCAGAAATCCAATGTATCATCAAAGTGCATATTGAATTAGTTTCTTTCTCTTTTATGCTTGAGAATAAAAATTGAGCTAATGATTGACTCCTTGAACTGAAGCACGCTAAGCACTTTCTAAGTCAACTCTGAGAACAAACGCTGAAAGAAAACAATTGCTCACCATTTATGAGTCTCTGTCAGTGAGTTCTCCTCCGCTTCTTGGTCAATTTTAGCTGAAAATGCAAGAAAAGAAAACAAGATGAGATAAATGATAAATGGTTATAACCATCTCAAACAAAACAGATCCAAATAATATGAAATATATTTTAACACATTATTAACACTAAGGTACTCCAGACAGAAGTTTATTTTAAATCTATGAAGAGATATGATTGAATAGGTTATGTTTAATTTTCATTAAGCTAATACTACTTTCTAAGTAATTTCTTTAGATCAGTCACATTAATCTGAGAAAATAAAACACTAGAAAACTTGATATTCACATCAAATTTGTTTGTCAAGGATTTAAATGTCAATAATTGGCTGAAAATAACTCTCTCAAGCAAAGGTACAAAAACCAAGTAAAAAAACCTAAATAAAAATGGTTTGTGACCTTCTTCACCAGTGCTCTCCACACCAGGTCACAAGTGACCAGATCCAGAGATTATTTCCATGCAGATGTAAGATAAAATACTAACGCTTTCTACTAATTCCAAGTGATGAGATGACAGTGCATGCATTTATTTGCTATTAGATTTGTCTAAAAATAAAGAATGGTAGCCGGACACAAACCCAAAGATCAAATTTGGGAAAGAGGTTACACCATTATTTAAAAATTATTTAAAATAACACAGAAACTCCCATCATATAATATACATATGGCAGTGACCTTCACATTTTTTGACCAGTAAGCATTCTAGGAATTTACGTATTAGTTCATACACATGTATTTGACATTGAAAGCTTCAAAAATACTCCTACTTCTCACCATGTTAATATTTTTAGCCTATTCCATTAGATCTCAAAATGTAGCCACTAAGTTGATTTCATGCTTCGGTAATGATCAGTTTGAAAATCACTGAGCTACTGGACAAAAAGTTTAAAAATAAATGAAAAAGACCCTGGAGCTAGTGAAAGAAGTTGTCTTTTCATAACCATTCCCCTTTGGGTCACACTCACGGCCATTTGGAGAAATTAGAAGACAAAGAGGAGCAGAGCAAACTGATTCTAAAAATTGGAGCTGTGAATGGAAGCAAACCCCTGGTCCCTTGGAACTGTCAGTGTCTCCATCAGGACTTAAACAGTCATCAGCATGGGCTGGTTACTGTATGTCTGAAGGCCTGCACAACGTCTGCACAGCCACTGTGGAGTGTTGTTGGCTCCTCTCTGCAGGACTGTGACAATATATTTTTTTAAATTTTTATTGGAGTATAGTTGACTTACAATGTTGTGTTAGTTTCTGCTGTACAGCAAAGTGAGTCAGTTATACACATATACGTATCCACTGTTTTCTAGATTCTTTTCCCATGTGGGTCATTATGGAGTATTGAGTAGAGTTCCCTGTGCTGTACAGTAGGTCCTTATTAGTTATCTATTTTATATATAATAGTGTGTATATGTCAACCCCAATCTCCCAATTTATCCCTCCCTCCCTTACCCCCTGGTAAACAAGTTTGTTTTCTACATCTGTGACTGTCTGAATTTAACAGGGATACTTGGAGCTGGCAGCAGAGATTTTTCCCCCTTTCCCCTTTTGTTCTTTAGAGTGTTTACATAAGTCTACAGGTCAATCATTAGCTTTATTAAGAAACAGAATACATGTTCCATGACTTCACTTTGAAAAGTCTCCAATGTTAATATATTTTCTTACAAAGTCTGCTCTGGGCTGCTTAGCATGAAAATGGTTGGCTTCCGTAAGAAATTCTAGAACCACAGAAAGTTTCTTTAAGGGAAAATAACAAAGCACCACAATGATTACCATTTTCAGGAAGGACATTCTCCCAACTGCCTGTGTGTCTTTTTTTTTCTTTTGTAAAATATAGAGATTAAGACTGAAAAAGAAAGAAAATTTCTGGACTATTTTAAAACCATCAAGTAAATGGCATATGAAATTTAAAACACCCTAAAATTAGATTCCAGAGATCTGTGTTCTACTTGTGATTCTGCCACTGAAATTAGCTTTGTAATCTTAGATAAATAGATTAATCTGTTAACATACATAAAATATTTAGCATAGTGCCCCCCAAAGTTAGTAGGGACTAAATAAATGTTCTTTGAAAACGCTGGATCTCAAGCTCTTGAAATTCCTAAAGTGATGTTCAGGTTTTCAAGTAAAAATGGAACATGACATATGAATAAAGTTATTTCCTATAAACCATGCAAACTTCCAATTGCTAATTATTTCATTCTCTGACCTATTTTTTCAGAGACATAAAAATTATTTTCAGTTAATTTCTAATGGCACAGAGGGCTTTGTGACTAGTTTTGAAAGCCAGTGTTACTTTTAGCAGCATTTTCCTACATATTTATAATCTTCTATTGATAAAGTTTATTATACCAAAGTATGCAAATTACTACTTCAAGTAAGATTGATTTTCCCTTTCTTTATAGCACACAGATCATTTCTTTTTTGACATTTCAAATGGGGATGGCAGCCTTCTAGTTTGTTCATGACAATTGCTAACTGTAGGATACCTAAAAAAGCATTTAAAATAGGCCAACAGGGGAGGAGCTTCAAGATGGCGGAAGAGTAAGACATGGAAATCACCTTCCTACCCACAAATACATCAGAAATACATCTACATGTGGAACAACTCCTACAGAACACCTACTGAACGCAGGCAGAAGACCTCAGACCTCCCAAAAGCCAAGAAACTCCCCACGTACCTGGGTAGGGCAAAAGAAAAAAGAAAAAACAGAGACAAAAGGATAGGGATGGGGCCTGCACCAGTGGGAGGGAGCCGTGAACGAGGAAAGGTTTCCACACACTAGGAAGCCCCTTCGCGGGAGGAGACTGTGGGAGGCGGAGGGAGAAAGCTTCAGAGCCACGGAGAAGAGGTCAGCAACAGGGATGCAGAGGGCAGAGCGGAGATTCCCACACAGAGGATCGGTGCCGACCGGCACTCACCAGCCCGAGAGGCTTCTCTGCTCACCCGCAGGGGCGGGCGGGGCCAGGAGCTGAGGTTCGGGTTTCTGTCAGATCCCAGGGAGAGGACTGGGGTTGCCGGCGTGAACACAGCCTGAGGGGGGCTAGTGCGCGACAGCCAGCTGGGAGGGAGTCTTGGAAAAGGTCTGGAGCTGCCGAAGAGGCAAGAGACTTTTTCTTCCCCCTTTGTTTCCTGGCGCGCGAGAAGAGGGGATTAAGAGCGCTGCTTAAAGGAGTTCCAGAGACGGGCGCGAGCCGCAGCTAACAGCGCGGACCCGAGACGGGCATGAGACGCTAAGGCTGCTACTGCTGCCACCAAGAAGCCTGTGTGCAAGTACAGGTCACTAGCCACACCCCACCTCCTGGGAGCCTGTGCAGCCCACCACTGCCAGGGTCCCGTGATCCAGGAACAACATGCCCGGGAGAACGCACGGCGCGGCTCAGGCTGGTACAACGTCATGCCAGCCTCTGCCTCCACAGGCTCGCCCACATCTGTACCCCTCCCTACCCCTGGACTGAGTGAGCCAGAGCCCCCGAAGCAGCTGCTCCTTTAACCTCGTCCTGTCTGTGCGAAGAACGGACGCCCTCAGGCGACCTACACGCAGAGGTGGGGCCAAATCCAAAGCTGAACCCCGGGAGCTGTGCGAACAAAGAAGAGAAAGGGAAATTTCTCCCAGCAGCCTCAGGAGCAGTGGATTAAATCTCCACCATCAACTTGATGTACCTGCATCTGTAGAATACCTGAATAGACAATGAATTATCCCATATTGAGGAGGTGGACTTTGGGAGCAAGGAAATATTTTTTTTTCCCTTTTTCTTTTTTTCTGAGTGTGTATGTGTATGCTTCTGTGTGTGATTTTGTCTGTATAGCTTTGCTCTTACCATTTGTCCTAGGTTCCTCTCTGTCCTTTTTTTTTTTTTTTTTTTTATGCTTTTTAGCACTTGTTATCATTGGTGGATTTGTTTTTTGGTTTGGTCACTCTCTTTCCGTTTTTTTTTATTACTTTAAAATTTTTTTAATAATTATTTTTACTTTCATAACTTTATCTTCTCCCTCTCTCTCTCTCTCTTACTTTCTTTCGTTCTTTTTCTTTCTTTCTTTTCTTTCCTTCTTCTACCTTTTATTCAGAGCCGTGTGGATGAAAGGCTCTTGGTGTTCCAGCCAGGCATCCAGGCTGTGCCTCAGAGGTGGGAGAGCCAAGTTCAGAAGACTGGTCCACAAGAGACCTCCCAGCTCCACGTAATACCAAATGGGGTAAAACTCCCAGGGATCTCCATCTCAACGCCAAGTCCCAGCTCCATTCAATGACCAGCAAGCTCCAATGCTGGACACCCTATGCCAAACAACTAGCAAGACAGTAACACAAACCCACCCATTAGCAGAGAGGCTGCCTAAAATCATAATAAGGCCACAGACACCCCAAAACACACCACAAGACATGGACCTACTGAGCAGAAAGACAAGATCTAGACTCATCCACCAGAACACAGGCACTAGTCCCCTCCACCAAGAAGCCTACACAAACCACTGAACCAACCTTAGCCACTGGGGGCAGACACCAAAAACCACGGGAACTACAAACCTGCAGACTGTGATAAGGAGACCCCAAACACAGTAAGTTAAGCAAAACGAGAAGACAGAGAAACACACAGCAGATGAAGGAGCAAGGTAAAAACCCACCAGACCTAACAAAAGAAAAGGAAATAGGCAGTGTACCTGAAAAAGAATTCAGAATAATGATAGTAAAGGTGATCCAAAATCTTCAAAATAGAATGGAGAAATTACAAGAAATGTTTAACAAGGACCTACAAAAACTAAAGAGCAAACAGTGATGAACAACACAATAAATGAAATTAAAAATTATCTGGAAGGGATCAATAGCAGAATAACTGAGGCAGAAGAATGGATAACTGACCTGGAAGATAAAATAGTGGAAATGACTACTGCAGAGCAGAATAAAGGGAAAAAAATGAAAAGTAATGAGGACAGTCGCAGAGACCTCTGAGAAAACACTGAATGCACCAACATTCAAATTACAGGGGTCCCAGAAGAAGAAGAGAAAATGAAAGGGACTGAGAAAATATTTGAAGAGATTATAGTGGAAAACTTCCCTAATATGGGAAAGGAAATAGTTAATCAGTCCAGGAATCAGAGAGAGTTCCAAACAGGATAAATCCAAGGAGAAACACTCCAAGACACATATTAATCAAACTATCAAAAATTAAATACAAAGAAAACATATTAAAGGCAGCAAGGAAAAAACAACAAATAACACATAAGAGAATCCCCATAAGATTAACAGCTGATCTTTCAGCAGAAACTCTGAAAGCCAGAAGGGAGTGGCAGGACATATTTAAAGTGATGAAGGAGAAAACCCTTCAACCAAGATTACTCTACCCAGCAAGGATCTCATTCAGATTTGATGGAGAAATTTAAACCTTTACAGACAAGCAAAAGCTGAGAGAGTTCAGCACCACCAAACCAGCTTTACAACAAATGCTAAAGGAACTTCTCTAGGCAAGAAACACAAGAGAAGAAAAAGACCTACAATAACAACCCCAAAACAATTAAGAAAATGGGAATAGGAACACACATATCGATAATTACCTTAAATGTAAATGGATTAAATGCTCCCACCAAAAGACTGACTGGCTGAATAAAGACAAAAGCAAGACCCATATATATGCTGTCTACAAGAGACCTACTTCAGACCTAGGGACACATACACACTGAAAGTGAGGGGATTGAAAAAGATATTGCATACAAATGGAAATAAAAAGAAAGCTGGATTACCAATTCTCATATCAGACCAAATAGACTTTTAAAAAAAGACTATTACAAGAGACAAAAAGGACACTACATAATGATCAAGGCATCAATCCAGGAAGAAGATATAACAGTTGTGAATATTTATGCACCCAACATACGATCACCTCAATACATGAGGCAAATGCTAACAGCCATAAAAGGGGAAATCAACAGTAACACAATCAGAGTAGGGGACTATAACACCGCACTTTCACCAATTGACAGATCATCCAAAATGAAAATAAATAAGGACACATAAGCTTTAAATGATACATTAAACACGATGGACTGAATTGATATTTATAGGATATTACATCCAAAAACAACAGAATACACTTTCTTCTCAGGTGCTCATGAACATTCTACAGGACAGATCATATCTTGGGGCACAAATCAAGCCTTGGCAAATTTAAGAATATTGAAATCGTATCAAGTATCTTTTCTGACCACAATGCTATGAGACTAGATATCAATTACAGGAAAAAATCTATAAAAAATACAAACACATGGAGGCTAAACAATACACTACTTAATAACCAAGAGATCACTGAAAAAATCAAAGAAGAAATAAAAAAATACCTAGAAACAAATGCCAATGAAAACATGATGACCCAAAACCTATGGGATGCAGCAAAAGCACTTCTAACAGGGAAGTTTATAGCAATAGAATCGTACTTTAAGAAACAGGAAACATCTCAAATAAACAACCTAACCTTACACCTAAAGCAATTGGAGAAAGAAGAAGAACAACAACAGAAACAGTTAGCACAAGGTAAGAAATCATAAAGATCAGATCAGAAATAAATGAAAAAGAAAGGAAGGAAATGATAGCAAAGATCAATAAAACTAAAAGTGGGTTCTTTGAGAAGATAAACAAAATTGATAAACCATTAGCCAGACTCATCAAGAAAAAAAGGGAGAAGACTCAAATCAATAGAATTAGAAATGAAAAAGAAGTAACAACTGACACTGCTGAAATACAAAAGATCATGAGACATTACTACAAGCAACTCTACGCCAATAAAATGGACAATCTGGAAGAAATGGACAAATTCTTAGAAATGAACAACCTGCCAAGACTGAATCAGGAAGAAATAGAAAATATGAACAGACCAATCACAAGCTCTGAAATTGAAACTGTGATTAAAAAGCTTCCAACAAACAAAAGCCCAGGACCAGATGGCTGCACAGGCGAATTCTATCAAACATTTAGAGAAGAGCTAACACCGATTCTTCTCAAACTCTTCCAAAATATAGCAGAGGGAGGAACACTCCCAAACTCATTCTATGAGGCCACCATCACCTTGATACCAAAACCAGACAAGGATGTCACAAAGAAAACTACAGGCCAATATCACTGATGAACATAGATGCAAAAATCTTCAACAAAATACTAGCAAACAGAATCCAACAGCACATTAAAAGGATCATACACCATGATCAAGTAGGATTTATTCCTGGAATGCAAGGATTCTTCAATATATGCAAATCAATCAACGTGATACACCATATTAACAAATTGAAGGAGAAAAACCATATGATCATCTCAATAGATGCAGAGAAAGCCTTCGACAAAATTCAACACCGATTTATGATAAAAAAAAAAAACCCTGCAGAAAGTAGGCATAGAGGGAAATTTCCTCAACATAATAAAGGCCATATATGACAAACACACAGCCAACATCACCCTCACTGGTGAAAAAGTGAAAGCATTTCCACTAAGATCAGGAACAAGACAAGGTTGCTCACTCTCACCACTCTTACTCAACATAGTTTTGGAAGTTTTAGCCACAGCAATCAGAGAAGAAAAGGAAGTAAAAGGAATCCAAATCAGATAAGAAGAAGTAAAGCTGTCACTGTTTGCAGATGACATGACACTATACATGGAGAATCCTAAAGATGCTACTAGAAAACTACTAGAGCTAATCAATGAATTTGGTAAAGTAGCAGGATAAAAAAATTAATGCACAGAAATCTCTAGCATTCCTATACACTAATGATGAAAAATCTAAAAGTGAAATCAAGAAAATACTCCCATTTACCATTGCAACAAAAAGAATAAAATATCTAGGAATAAACCTACCTAAGGAGACAAAAGACCTGTATGCAGAAAATTATAAGACACTGATGAAAGAAATTAAAGATGATACAAATAGATGGAGAGATACACCATGTTCTTGGATTGGAAGCATCAACATTGTGAAAATGACTCTACTACCCAAAGCAATCTACAGATTCAATGCAATCCCTATCAAACTACCACTGGCATTTTTCACAGAACTAGAACAAAAAAATCTCACAATTTGTATGGAAACACAAAAGACCCTGAATAGTGTTGTAGTTTATCTTATGACAGGGCCAAAAGTAAGCTCATCACACGAGATGAATTGTGCCGAAGCACAGCAGTAGAGGGCTGCCGCTCGCTCAGGCAAAACAGTGCTGTCTGTCCTGCTGTGGTAGCTTTTATTAAAGCATTATCTATGTTTACATTTTAAGACTTATTTTTTTAACATTCCAGAAATGCCAAAGCAGCAACATATGCTTCTATTGGTTATACAGGCAATAATGGGCTTTCTTGAAAACATGCCGTGCTTTGTCCTTGAGCGCAAAAGCAGCACAAAGTTCCCACCACTATTTTGATTATACTGAAGTAGCACAAGGACATTTCCTTGCGTTCCCACCATTCTGATTATACTGAGGACACCTCATGGATCAGTGCCCAAAGCACTCAATGCTTATTCGCAGGCCCCCGGTTTGCCGGGGTGGGGTGGCGGGGCTCAAAGCATTCAGGACTGTTCACAGTTCTGGCTTATTCACATGCCCCCTGTTTGCCGGGGGGGGC
>NW_020838031.1:206294-278939 GCF_003676395.1 Aethalodelphis obliquidens
GCTTCCCCAAGAAGTATTAACAAGAACCCGAGCCATTTTTCCTCGGCATGAGTCTAATGGACCCAATCCGATCATCGATCCACAAGAGGCACCTGGCATGGAGGCAAGTAAGGTGTGGAAACATTCTCATTAAGAGTGGAATTAGAACTTTTAAAACTATAAGCACTCAAAAGATATAACCCATGATATCTGCTTTCATTTTTGACAGAATTTAACCATGCCTGATAATTTATTTTAAGGCAATGATCTCCCTTTCCCATACAAATAGGAGGTCCATTAACACCCACCGTGTAATTTTCTATTATCTTTACTTCTTCTTCCGGCTTCAAAGGGCCTCTATCATCAAAAGGACCAGGCAACCATCTAGACTCATTTACATATACAAGAATTGAGGCATCCCACCAGGTAACCCCCATATTAAGGGGAGGGTTAGGAATATAAGTCCCATAAGTATGGTTAGTACAATTTATCTCACTGGCTGATATGTTTATTACCTGTGTAGACAACATTGCCAACATAGTCACAAAAAGATTGGTGCTAGTGAGGGGTTTACCCTGAGAAATGACAAGATTTTTAGCAGTGCCTGCAAATTTTTTCATTTGCCCCCAGGTCAATGAAGACGTCTTCTTTTTTTTTTACCAAGTCTTAAACTGCATATATTGTCCAGGTTCAAGAACAGTCTTGCCAAGTGCCTCCCAATCCTGAGGAATTAATATGTTTTGGGAAGCATACCTAGACAAAAGACCTTGAACATAATTAGAATGCATCCCATATGCATTAATGGTTTCTTTTAGCATTTAAAAAATTTTTATATCATGATGGTTATACTCAACGTTCATATATCCATTTGGAAATTGATTATTAGCAGACATAGCTTGTCTAACTATAGGGAAAGCAAAAAATGGTTCAGAATATTGCTTTTCTTCCTTATTTATCTCTTCTTCCAACAATAGTCTATTAGATTTAGGTTTCAGAGGAAAGCGAAACTGATGAGAGGCTCCAACAGGATAAGCTGTTAATTCTAAAGGAGGAGCCAAAGGAATAGTAGGACACGGCTCCTAATATGAGGGGGTGGTAGCATTGTTTTTATTTTCTTCCAATTTAACCATCAAATTTTTTAACTTTGAAAGTGTATCAGAAATCTCTCTCATTCTGTTGAGAAAGTGGCATCCCATTTTGTTTGCTAGTCTGCTCCCGATCTTTATCATCATCAGAAAAAGCCCCTTCATCACTGGAACCTGAAAAATCCTCTCCTGTCTCAGACACAAGGGGAGGAGGAGGCGGAGGAAGGTCCTCTATAGGAGACTCACGAAACAGAGTACGAAAAGCAGTAGAATGATGGGGAGCAGAATTCGGACGCTGAGGGCGTGCCCCATTTTCACTTTTTGTTTCAGATTGTAATGGTTCCAGGGCAAGGGAAATTAATTTACAAAGAGACCAAACACAGACAGATATAGGGTCTCCAGGCTGATGAGCTCTTCTTAAGGCTCGCATAACCTGTTTCCAAATTTTAAATTCAACTGGTTATGACCAGTAGATTGAAACCAGTAACAATGTTTACGTACCAGTGCAAACAATTCATCAAAAGATTCTGGTTTTACTTTCATTCCTGAACTCCGTAATAACTGTTTCAGGAGTCTAATGTATTGGAATTCTACTGACTGGAAATTCCCCATTACAGTTACTCTATTGCTCCCGAAGGTTTCGCTTACCCTTGAGCAGACCAATTTCCCCTTCGGTCCCGCGATCACGCGATTACTTACCTTCAGGTCCCTGTTCAGGCGCCAAATGTTGTAGTTTATCTTATGACAGGGCCAAAAGTAAGCTCATCACACAAGATGAATTGTGCCGAAGCACAGCAGTAGAGGGCTGCCTCTCGCTCAGGCAAAACAGTGCCGTCTGTCCTGCTGTGGTAGCTTTTATTAAAGCATTATCTATGTTTACATTTTAAGACTTATTTTTTTAACATTCCAGAAATGCCAAAGCAGCAACATATGCTTCTATTGGTTATACAGGCAATAATGGGCTTTCTTGAAAACATGCCGTGCTTTGTCCTTGAGCGCAAAAGCAGCACAAAGTTCCCACCATTATTTTGATTATACTGAAGTAGCACAAGGACATTTCCTTGCGTTCCCACCATTCTGATTATACTGAGGACACCTCATGGATCAGTGCCCAAAGCACTCAATGCTTATTCGCAGGCCCCCAGTTTGCCGGGGTGGGGTGGGGGGGCTCAAAGCATTCAGGACTGTTCACAGTTCTGGCTTATTCACATGCCCCCTGTTTGCCGGGGGGGCTCAAAGCAATCAGGACTGTTTGCAGTTCTGGCTTATTCGCCAGCCCCCAGTTTGTTGTGGGGGGGGGGGCGCTCATGGGTCACATCTCCTTTCCATGTCCTCAATTATTCCACTACAGAATAGCCAAAGCAATCTTGAGAAAGAAAGATGGAGCTGGAGGAATCAGGCTCACGGACTTCAGACTATACTACAAAGATACAGTAATCAAGACAGTATGGTACTGGCACAAAAACAGAAACATAGATCAATGGAGCAGGATAGAAAACCCAGAGATAACCCCACACAGATATGGTCACCTTATCTTTGATAAAGGAGGCAAGAATATGCAATGGAGAAAAGACAGTCTCTTCAATAAGTGGTGCTGGGAAAACTGGACTGCTACATGTAAAAGAATGAAATTAGAACACTCCCTAACACCATACACAAAAATAAACTCAAAATGGATTAAAGACCTAAATGTAAAGCCAGACACTATTAAACTCTTAGAGGAAAACATAGGCAGAACACTCTATGACATAAATCAGAGCAAGATCCTTTTTGACCCACCTCCTAGAGAAATGGAAATAAAAACAAATATAAAGAAATGGGACCTAATGAAACTTCAAAGGTTTTGCACAGCAAAGGAAACCAAAAACAAGATGAAAGGACAACCCTCAGAATGGGAGAACGTATTTGTAAATGAAGCAACTGACAAAGGATTAATCTCCAAAATTTACAAACAGCTCATGCAGCTGCATATCAAAAAAACAAACAACCCAATCCAAAAATGGGCATATTACCTAAATAAACATTTCTCCAAAGAAGATATACAGATTGCCAACAAACACATGAAAGACTGCTCATCATCATTAATCATTAGAGAAATGCAAATCAAAACTACAATGATATATCATCTCACACCACTTGGAATGGCCATCATCAGAAACTCTACAAACAATAAATGCTGGAGAGGATATGGAGAAAAGGGAACCCTCTTGCACTGTTGGTGGGAATGTAAATTGATGCAGCCGCTATGGAGAACATTGTGGAGGTTCCTCAAAGAACTAAAAATAGAACTACCATATAACACAGCAATACCACTACTGGGTATATACCTTGAGAAAACCATAATTCAAAAACAGTCATGTACCACAATGTTCATTGCAGCTCTATTTACAATAGCCAGGACATGGAAGCAACCTAAGTGTCCATCGACAGATGAATGGATAAAGAAGATGTGGCATACATATACAGTGGAATATTACTCACCCATAAAAAGAAACAAAATTGAGTTATTTGTAGTGAGTTGGATGGACCTAGAGACTGTCATGAAGAGTGAAGTAAGTCAGAAAGAGAAAAACAATACCATATGCTAACACATATATGTGGAATCTACAAAAAATAAAAAATGGTTCTGAAGGGGCAGGACAGGAATTAAGATGTAGATATAGGGAATGCACTTGAGGACACCAGTAAGGGGAAGGGGAAGCTGGGACGAAGTGAGAATGTGGCATGGGGATATATATATCACCAAATGTAAAATAGATAACTAGTGGGAAGCAGGCGCATCGCACAGGGAGATCAGCTCAGTGCTTTGTTTCCACCTAGAGGGGTGGGATAGGGAGGGTGGGAGGGAGACGCAAGTGGGAGGAGATATGGGGATATATGTATACGTATAGCTGGTTCAGTTTATTATACAACAGAAACTGACACACCATTGTAAAGTAATTATACTCCAATAAAGATGTGAAAAAATTTAAAAATATTATATAATATAATCACATATTATGTGAACAAGTATATGAGTGACACACTCATTAACGTTTTAGGATGTGAAATCTAGCAAATTGTTTGATTTCTCTTTTAATGAGTTATAGAATTAAGGACTCCTTTCTACCCATAAGCAAAACAGAATATTCCATAAAATTACAGTTTCTTGATCCTAAAAGTCTACTGGATGGAAAAACGAAGATTCATTTCATTCATCAAGAGCTGAGTGAGCTGTCAGGCCCATCTAATTTGTAACTACAGGACACTGATTTCAGTCAAGGACTATTTAAGAATCAACGGGTAGATTTTCCACTCTCAGTCATGAGGACCTGAGGAAATGGAAATGACAATCACTCTGATACGTGACGGACCAAATTTCTGTTTCTATTGTCATGATTATCTTAAATGATTAAATGGCATTTTCCCATCTAAAAAAGAGCTGTGCTTAATGCCATATCAAATTCCAGCATTAACTCATTCACTGTATATCATCATTAAAGACACTTGAACAACGTATAAAAACCACAGGAGGATGGAGCCAGTCTTCAGAGCACTACTCGGCCTCAGTCTCAGGTCATGTCAGTCTCTGGAGAATTCCTGAAAGAGCAAGAACCTTCCCAAAGCATGGCTTGATATAAATCTGATCTTCAGAAGATATGTATATAACTTTCCAAAGCAGAAATATTTGGAGTAGTGAATGCTTTGATATAAGTTTCAAGGATTTCAATCAGCAATAGATTAATAGAATTTTTATTAGAATTTTTTGTTTCTTTAATATTGTCTAAAATTTTCCATCCCTGCTTATTTCTTAGGAATATAGGAAGAATCAATAAGATAACATTTATAAAGTTTTTAAGGTCCCTGGAAAAACTGTGTTAAATATCCTGGGTTATGTATACATCCTATAAAATATAGAATATAATGTTTTGAAGATCAGAAAATCATCAATATACCTTGTTTCTGAGCACAATGTTTTGACAAAGCAAATAAATACCAGGTTGAACTGAAGTGATAAGTGTAGATAAAACTTAAAAGAATATCTAATTTTCTATCACAAAAAGATAAATATTTTAATGCCTTTAAAAATATATGCTATTTTATAAATATATATATATGCTATTTTAACTAATAACTATTGTATTTACTGTCATTAAAAAAACAGGAATAATGAGTATTATTCACAAAACAGCATGTTTAGCCAATTGCTTGTCTGTCACAACTGTGTGATTCGTGATTAAACATCATTTATTTTTCTGTGATGTCAAAATAATCCCTTTTAAACCAATGCATATTTTTCAAAATGCCTTCTACCTTTCTGCTGAACAGGGAGGGAAATGCAACATATCTCTTCCGAATTTACCTTGAAAAATAAATTGTTCCATGTTTTCTTTGAATGGCTGGATGTGCTCTTTTGAGGACACCTGGTACACTTTCCCCGCTTCAACCTCACAGGCTGAAATTAGAAAGAGACATTGTTCAGAATGTCACACTGCTAACAGTGCATTAAGACAATTAAAAATATATATTAACTAGTGTTAGAAAATCCTGCTAACCACGATAACTGACATATGTGTCTACACATATTTAGAAATATCCAATGCTGACAGAAGGTTTCACTTTAGGGGATTGTAAAAATAAACTTAAAAAAATTAAAGTATAATTGCTTTACAATATTATGCTTCAGGTGTACAACACAGTGATTCGATATTTAAATACATTATGAAATTAATCACCATGATAAATCTACTAACCATCTGTGACTGTACAGTTATTACAATATTATTGACTATATTCCTTATGCTGTATATTAAACCCCATTACTCATTTAATACTTTATATTAAATGTAAGATTATACCTCTTATCCACTTCACCTTTTTCAACCATGCCCTCATCCCCACCCCAGCAACTGTGGGTTTATTCTCTGTATCTATAAGACACTTTCTGTTTGGTTTGGTCATCTGTTTTGCTTTTTGGATTCCACATGTAAGTGAAGTCATACAAAATTGGTCTTTCTCTGTCTGACATATTCCACTTGGCAAACCCTCCACGCCCATTCATGCTGCCTTTGTGCAAATGGAAAGCTTTATTTTTCATGGTTGAGTAGCATTCCACTGTGTGGGTAGGTGAAATATGTGGGCATATATATACACACACACATATGTATATATATGTATATATATGAAACATGTATACACACACACATATATATAATGAGTATGTGAAACATGTCTTCTTTATCCATCCATCTATTGGTAGATACTACTTAGGTTGCTTCCAAATCTTGGTTATTACAAACAATGCTTCAATGAACATAAGGGTGTATATATCACTTTCAATCTGTATTTCTGTTTTATTGGTATAAACACCCAGAAGTGGAATTGCTGGAACATATGGTAGTTCTATTTTCAATTTTTCTGAGGAATCTCCATACTGTTTCCCACAGTAGCAGGATGAATTTTCACTCCCAGCAGCAGTGCACGAGGGTGCCCTTTTCTCCACATCCTCCTTGCCAATACTTGTCATTTCTTGTCTTTTTGATAATAGCTATTCTAACAGGTGTGAGGTGTTATCTCACTGTGGTTTTGATTTGCATTTTCCTGATGATTAGTGGTGCTGAGCATCTTTTCATGGGTTTGTTGGCTATCTTTTCGTCCTTTGGAGAAATGTTTATTCAGGTCCTCTGCACAATCTTTAATTGGATTGTTTGTTCTTTTTTATATTGTTTTCTGATTTCTTTATATAATTGCAATATAAGCCTTTTATAAAATATATTATTTGCAAAAATCTTCTCCCATACAGTAGGCTGCCTTTTCGTTGATGGTTTCCTTTGCTGTGCAAAAGCTTTTTTGTTTGATGTAGTCCCATTTGTTTATTTTTGTTTTTCTTACCCCTGCCTGAGGAGACATATCTAAAAAACCATCCGTAGGACTGATGTCAAAGAACATACTGCTATGTTTTCTTGTAGGTGTTTTGCGCTTTCAGGTCTTATATTTGAGTTTTTAACCATTTTGAGTTTATTCGTATACATAGTGTAGGAAAATAGTCCAGTTTTCCCAAAAGCATTTATTGAAGGGGCTGTCTTTTCCCCATTGTATATTACTGACTCCTTTGATGAAGATTAATGACCATGTAAGTATGGATGTATTTCTGGGCTTTCTAAGCTGTTCCAGTGATATATGAGTCTGTTTTCCTGCCAGTACCATACTGTTTTGTTTTTTTTTTAAAGTTTCGTAAAGTTAATACTCTTTTTTTTTAAATAATAAATTTATTTATTTTTGGCTGCATTGGGTCTTTGTTGCTGCACATGGGCTTTCTCTAGTTGTGGCGAGTGGGGGTTACTCTTTGTTGTGGTGTGCAGCCTTCTCATTACGGTGGCTTCTCTTGTTGTGGAGCACAGGCTCTAGGTGCACAGGCTTCAGGAGTTGTGGTGCATGGGTTTAGTTGCTCCACAGGATGTGGGATCTTCCCGGACCAGGGCTCAAACCTGTGTCCCCTACATTGGCAGGCAGATTCTTAACTACCACACCACTAGTGAAGTCCCCCCTACTGTTTTGATTACTATAGCTTTGTATTATAGTCTGAAGTCAGGGAGTGTGATATCTTCAGCTTTATTCTTTCTCAACATTGCTTTGGTTTTGGAGTCTTTTGTGGTTCCATACAAATTTTAGGATTATTCTAGTTCTATGAAAAATGCCACTGGTATTTTGATAGGGACTACACTGAATCTGTAGATTACCTTGGGAAGTATACACATTTTAACAATATTGATTCTTCCAATCCATAAGCATGGTATATCTTTCCATTTATTTGTCATGGCTTCAATTTCTTTCATCAACATCTTAGAGTTTTCAGAGCTCAGGTCTTTCACCTCCTTGGTTAAATTTAGTCCTGGGTATTATTTTCTTGATGCAATTGGGATTGCAACACTTCTGTTCTGAGAGCACGTTCATTAAGTCCAATTTGTTCTTAAGTCCAACAAAGTTAGCCCAGGTACCCAACTAACACAATCAGATATATACCACTGCTTTTACACTTGCTCTGGACATACTGGGCTTTAAATAAATATACTATACTACTGTACTCTATACAGCACTGTAAAGTACACAAAAGTACAACCACTTGTAGAGGATGCACACATGTGACAATGTACACCAGTCACGTGAACTAACTGATGTGATTGGACATGTGAATGCATGTTCAGATCTTTGAAAGTTCATAACTTGAAGGTTCACATGTAGGGGACTTACTGTATTAATTTTGTACCTTTTAGCTTTACTAATTCATTTATTAGTTCTAATAGATTTTTGGTTGTGTCTTTAGGATTTTTTATATATAGTGTCATGTCATCTGCAAACAGTGACAGTTTTACTTCTTCCTTTCCAATTTGGATTCCTTTTATTTCTTCTTATTGTCTGATTGCTATGGCTAGGACTTCCAATACTATGATGAATAAAAGTGGTGAGAGCGGGCATCCTTGTCTTGTTCCTGACCTTAGAGGAAATGTTTTCAGCTTTTCACCATTGAGAATGATGTTTGCTGTGGGCTTATCCTACATGGACTTTGTTATGTTGATGTATATTCCCTCATACCCACTTTGTGGAGAGTTCTTATAAATAGATGTTGAATTCTGTCAAAAGCTTTTTCTACATCTATTGAGAGGATCATATGATTTTTATTCTTCAATTTGTTAACTGGAGAGCATTTTCAGAGTCTAAGGCTCTGAAAGGCTCACAATCCAAGCCAAGGCTCACATCCAAGCAATTTTGAAAAGTAATCTCCAAGGACAAGACTCAAAAAAGATTAAAATGGTGATTCTAAAGTGCAATACTGTGTGAAGGAGGAAGGGGTAGGAAGGAGGCTGACTGGGTTCATAGCTTGAGCGGCTTGGGGATGAAGAACACAGGAGGAAGAGCATTTTTCAAAGGAAAGAAAATTGAGGGGGGATTGGAAGATGGCGGAAGAGTAAGACGCGGAGGTCACCTTGCTCCCCACAGATACACCAGAAATACATCTACACGTGGAACAACTCCTACAAAGGAAAGAAAATTAATTTGCTTTTGAACTTACTGTGTTTTAAGATGACAATGGAATATCCAAATGTAGTTTCAGCAAGCAGTTGGATTTATGAGTTGGCAGATCAGAGTGATACAGGAAAACTCTGAGTAAGACCACCTGAGAACAGCATATCCAGTGAGAAAAAGAGGGGGCCAAGGTTGAACGCCTGAGTAATGCCAACTTTAATAAAGAAGCAGAGGAAGAGAAGGCCATGAAGAAAAAAGACTAAGAAGGAAATGTCAGATATTATAAGGAGAATCAGAAGTGAGTGGGGTTAGTGAGTCGAAGGGAACAGAGACAGCAAACAAGACAAAGGTGGAAGTAAAATGCCCTCTCAATTTGGCAAATTGTGGCGACAGTTTCAGCAGTGCCAGGGACAGAGCTGTAACAGTGTGAGGACGGAATGGGAAGTCAGAGACCATGGAAGTGGACCAGGAAGCTGCTACCATCTTGGTCAGTGAGCACACGTGTTCGAGAACAAGTGTCCAGCAAAGGCGAGGTGTGGGCTATGGGAAGAATGAGGGGCAAATGAACACAAACCCTTTACAGCTTCTGGGAAATGCTCCAAATATCCTAGTCTTGCCAACAGTGGGCAAGCAAATCCAGCTGCATGTTAAGAGAGGTGTATAATTCACATGCATCATTCTATCCTAAAGATGGATTTCAGAAAGATCTGATCGCTAACAGTTAAATGTCCATAGATTAATGCCAAAAATAGTTCCTTATCACCTAAAAGTAATGAAAGTGGCAGAGATACCACACACACAAACCCCATGATACCTTAGTTTGGGTGTGGCAGACTTAGCATTACGACCAGTGGAATAAGTTACATTCACTGAGCTCACCACTTTACATGCCAAAACAAACAGGTGTTTCACATGTGTACTCTTCAACAAGAATTTTGAAAGTGAACACTTTTAAACTGAAATGAATGGTTTTGCTCCTTAAATAATCATTCCAATGAGAGGAACTCTCAATTTTTTTTTCACTCTCCATACACATGTGATGCACTTCCATGGACAAATCCAGTGTATGGGATACAAAAGGATAAAATGTACAGGCTACAAAAACCTAAAACACAACACCTGTGACTTTCAAAATCTCAGTCAGCCTTTCTGTGCCTCAGCTCTTTACCTGTAATACACAAATAGCAACAGAACCTGCCTCCTGGGGTTGTTACAAAGAATAAGTCAGTTAATATTCGTAGAGCACTTAGAACTGGGCCTGGTGCATGCTAAGGTCTGTGTAAGTTTTCACCATCATTGCTGTTGTTGTTATCTTTAGTTTTATCAGCAACAGTAGCAGACAAAAAAGCAGGATGCCCAAGGGCTAAGAGCATGGGTTTTGGAGACTGGGTTTGCATCCTGTCTCTTCCACTTACGAGCTGTGTGTCTTTGGCGAAGTAGGTACCCCCCTCTGTACCTCAGTTTCTTCCTCTGTAATACGGAGTTAATAAGTGTCTACTTCGCTGTGAAGATCAAAGGATTTTACGTAGGTAAAATACACAGAGGACTGCTGGATACACAGTAAGAGAACTATCATGTTTGCAACAATTACTGTGACTGCACAATTACCACCACCAGACACCACCAGAGGTGCAGCTACTAACACACAAAAAGAACACGCAACTCCCACTTCCTCAGTCTCAGGAAGCACTGAGGCAATGCTTCAAATTGTGGGAATGACATTTTTTTTTAATTAATTTTTTTTTTTTTAATTTTTGGCTGCATTGTATCTTTGTTGCTGCACGCGGGCTTTCTCTAGTTGCAGGGAGCGGGGGCTGCTCTTTGTTGTGGTGCGTGAGCTTCTCATTGCAGTGGCTTTTCTTGTTGCAGAGCACGGGCTCTAGGCACATGGGCTTCAGTAGTTGTGGCATGCGAGCTCAGTAGCTGTGGCTCCTGGGCTCTAGAGCACAGGCTCAGTAGTTGTGGCACACGGGCTTAGTTGCTCTGTGGCACATGGGATCTTCCCGGACCAGGGCTCGAACCTGTGTCCCCTGCATTGGCAAGTGGATGCTTAACCACTGTACCACCAGGGAAGTCCCTGTTAATATACTTTGGATATTAACCCCTTACTGGTCATATCATTTGCAAATGTTTTCTCCCACACTGTAAGATGTCTTTTCATTTTATCGATAGTTTCCTTTGTTGTGCAAAAGCTTTTAAGTTTAATTAGGTCCCATTTGTTTATTTTTGCTTTTATTTCCTTTGCTTTAGGAGACAGATCCAAAAAAAATATTGCTACAATTTATGTCATAGTGTTCTGCCTATGTTTTCCTCTAGGAGTGTTACGGTTTCTGTTCTTACATATAGGCCTTTAACTGATTTTGAGTTTATTTCTGTAGATGGTGTTAGAGAATGCTCTTAATTTCATTCTTTTATATGTAGCTGTCTAGTTTTCCCAGCACCAGTTATTGAAGAGACTGTCTTTTCTCTATTGTATATTCTTTCCTCCTTTGTTGTAGATTAATTGACCATACGTGCATGGGTTTATTTCTGGGCTTTCTATCCTGTGCCATTGATCTATATTTCTGTTTTTGTGCCAGTACCATTCTGATTTGAATACTGTAGGCTTTGTAGTATACTCTGAAGTCAGGCAGCATGATTCCTCCAGCTCTGTTCTTCTTTCTCAAGATTGTTTTGGCTATTTGGGGTCTTTTGTGTTTCCATACAAATTTTAAAATTATTTGCCCTAGTTCTGTGAAAAATGCCCTTGGTATTTTGATAGGGATTACACTGAATCTGTAGATTGACATGAACAGTATGGTCACTTTAACAATGTTAATTCTTCCAATCTAAGAATCTGGTACATCTTTCCACCTTTTTGTGTTGTCTTCAATTTCTTTCATTAGTGTCATTGTACGTATGGTTTCAGACATGTTCCTGTATTACTGAGAACTTGAATTTTCTTTTTTAAAATTAATTAATTAATTAACTTATTTATCTACTTTTGGCTGTGTTGGGTCTTCGTTGCTGTGGGCGGGCTTTCTCTAGTTGTGGTGGGCTGGGGCTACTCTTCACTGCAGTGCACAGGCTTCTCATTGTGGTGGCTTCTCTTGTTGCAGAGCACAGGCTTTAGGCACACGGACTTCAGCAGTTGTGGGACGTGGGCACAGTAGTTGCGGTTCACAGGCTCTAGAGCGCAGGCTCAGTAGTTGTGGCGCATGGGGCTTAATTGCTCCGCGGCACATGGGATCTTCCCACACCAGGGCTCGAACCCGTGTCCCCTGCATTGGCAGGCAGATTCTTAATCACTGGGCCACCAGGGAAATCCCAAGAACTTGAATTTTCTGCACTGTATCAAACTCAAGGACACCAGCAATCATTCTCAAAATAGTACCTGCTGGCAGCTGCCAACCTTATGGTCTCAAGGTTTCCCCTTGTAACTAAGCAACCATTTTGGAGCCCATGGGTCCTTGCTTAACAAACACCCTTACTTCTTGCCCCTCCAATCCTAATTCTTAACAAACAAATCACATAATTTTGCAGTGTTTGCCCGTATAAGCCTTCCCCATTTTGTAGTCCAGCAAAACACAATTGAAGTGCTTCTTGACATTTTGTCTTCCAGGCTATAGCCCTCAGTTTGGCTCAAATAAAACTGTTTTCTGTTCCTATTGTAAATTGTTTATTGCTTATTTACACTGACATAAATAATGTATTTTCCTGTTTGCATTTTCAGTGTTCTGATGGAACTGATATTCATTTTAAAATCATAATAAAAATATTTTTAAAAAGCTATTGGTTGCATTTGAATTGAGTTTATAACATCATTTTTTCCTTCCTTGAACAAAAATAAATAACATCAGAAATTTACAAGGATAAATACAATTGTTACAAACAAATACAAATCAATACAACAAGTTAAGGACTGATTTTTCCTAAATATGTCTGGATACAAACATTATTTCAGCATCTGTGAAAGATATAGGTAATGAATTTTAAACACTTTCAAGTCAAATACTGAAGGTGGAGGAGGGTAGAGGATTCAGGGAGGAATGTGCGTGAGAACATTCTTTCTTGCCCAGTTCCAGGAACTTAATTACTCCATGCTCAGTGCATACAGAGTTGAGTCATGTGGCGAGTGGAACTGTTTCGACCCAAGAAAGGCACTGGAACAGAAGCCATCACTTGGCATCCAGAGAAGCTGCTGCAAATTTTGACAGCCAAAATATTTTAAAACAATACCCTTTTCAAAGGGGAAAGATAGAAATATTGATACCTTGTCTAGCATTGTGAATGAAAGTATTCGTAGTCATCCTTTTGGGAGGCTACTAATAATGTTAATCTCAAATAATTTAAGCTCTTTTGCTCAAACCAGCAATTGACCTATGATGAGACCAGTAGCTAATGAGTCTCTGGCACTAGTATTATAGCTTAGCAGATGGTTCTTAACTAATACTCTGGGGTGATGCTAAGAGAGAAAATGGGGTTCTATTTCTGGATATGTTGAATAGCTTTCTTAGAACAATTTTACTTTGATTAAAATTAATGGTTTTAAAGCTAAATGTCTAAAAGGAGTAAACAACTCTGCTGCTTGTTCTGCTTGTTTTTGGAAAATAGTATTAACCACATAAGGTGATCTGTGGGATTGGAGTGAAGGTTTTACCCTACATTAGTTTTATTAATGCATAATGTGGAAGATGTGGAGAACATCTTGACATGGAAAAGAATGAATAAGTTAAATTTTATTGTACAGTGCTTTCCTAAATAAATTTATTTGGTTATCATGTTCTTATATTCTGAAGAAGAAAAATTCCTTAAATAATAAATTCATGACTAGGTAGATCTTAAAACTACTAAGGGAAACAAAATGTAGTTAGCCATCTGCGCTCATGGTTTTTTAAAATCTAAGTTAACTTTAACGGTGCTGTACACCATCCAAAGAAAATGCCCTTATGTTGTCCTGCCTTCTTAGAGCTTGCTTGCTTTATTTTGCTTATATTTAATAAAAACTGTCTCAAATGTTAAAATTAAAAAAAAAAAAAAGAGAAGCTGCTAACGGCCAGGAGAGAACAAAAGCTACCTGTCACTGAGCTCAGACAGTCAGGGGAGCACCAAGGAGCTGCAGGAATCTTGGGAACAAGTACAGACACCAAACACAGCGGGTACTCTTACAAAATGCTAAAATGAGGTTCGGTTGTCTGAGCCATAACGCGTTATTTCTTGGTCTTTCTTTTGAAATGAAAATTAAGTCTAGAAGCAGAGGCAGAAACAGTGACAGAGCCAGAAGATGAGTGACCAAATGGTTATAACTTATCTGTCTTTATCAAACTAGTCATACTCTTTATTCTATTTTTCCTTATTATAAATAACTAATATTTTTGGATACTTATTATATGGAAAATATTGTGAAAACTCTCTACATATATCATATCATTTTCTAAGTCTTCTTAAAAAAACTTGCTTCTGAAACAAAAATGTGGACAGGCTACTTGAATATTCTGAAATGAATTACTTAATTTGATCACTTGAAAGGAATCATTATTAGGCTACATTTATCAAAGTGAACATTATTTTAAGGTAATTATATCCAAAATAATACCTCTCAAAAAAAAACATTTCTCTTTTTAGCTCTGTGTCTTGTGAGAATCTGCCATTTTCATGACCTCATGTAACCATAGTGAGAAAGCATATAGATACGAAACGTGAATGAGAAAACATTCCAAAGGGAAGAACCAACCAAAGTCAACATAAATCCCCTGTTCATGAGATCACCATTCCACCTGTTTATAAAATCATGTGTAAACTATGAAATCCTGCTTTGCAAGACTGAAGTGATGAAAGTGTTAAGTATTTTCCAGAAACCCCAGAAATGCCCAGCACCACATAGAGGGGGGGAGAGAGAAAAGAAGAAGAAGAAGGAGAAGGAGAAGAAAGAAGAAAGAACAAGAACAAGAACAAGGAGAAGGAGAATTTCATAAGCAAACCAAGATACCTGGCTAAATTTTGAAGTATGATAAATACTACATATGAATGGTTTGCGTTTTGTATTGCTTTAAGAAATCATACTTAGATACATAGTAATGTAGCGTTACACAATTGTAACATAGTTTTAATTGTTATTTATTTAAAAACAGGCAGTCATTCTTAGGCTCTATCCATGAGCACCCATATTTGATGCTCTCAGGGGAGCATCTAAACGGCAGGACTTCACCCCTCCTTGACAGTGACGATTGTACCTGTGGTACCCACAGCACCTAGCAAAGGCCTTTCATGCATCAGGCCCATAATAAATGTTAAGTATTTAGGAACTACGGGCAAATTATATAATGTTACTATGTTGATTTAAATCCATATAAACGCATCCGTGACCAGAATATAACAACTCCATAAATCTGATTACAGATAAGTATCTTTAGATAAGCATTTCAACACTGGGATAGAATCTCTTAAAAAGTTTTATCATCTTTTGGTTTCTGGGGTAACCAAGCCTCTTCTCATATAGTGATACAACATGAAATGAAAATCTCACATAAATTTACTCCATCCCTGTCTGTGCTTAAAGAGTTAGAAAGATGCTTAAATCGACAGCTGAGGTGTTCTCAACTTCACAGCAAGAAGAAACCTCATGAAAAGAAAGTAAAAGGGATGAGTGAAATAGGTGAAGGGGATTAGGGGTACAAACCGGCAGTTATGAATAAGTCACAAGGATGTAAGGTACAGCATAGGGAATAAAGTCAATAATACTGTAATAACTTTGGTACATAATAGATGAAGATATATTGTTGTACACCTGAAACTAATATAATATTGTAAGCCAATTGTACTTCATTAAAAAAGGCAGGGGAAGTGGATGAAAGGGATTTTATCTACAAAAAAAAAAAAACCTGTAAACTACTTGCTTTTGTGCTTTTCTTTAAATTTACCATTTTGAAGAATTTCAAACTCTCTTCAAAATGATTTGATATAAGGCTTTTCAACTAACAAAAAAGCATTACACATGCACGTGTTTTTTGACCAAATATGTGAAGAAAGATGTTTTCTTTCCAGGAAAGTTTACACGCCACAAAATCTCAGACAAGTATAGCAAGGGTGGGTAGGAGGGAATATGTATCTTTTAACAACAACATGATAAATGTACAAACGTTCTCGGCTATAAAGTGAAAGCAAGACAGTCAAATCTGCCCCTGATGAAAGAGGCTGCTATTCAGATAACCAAGATGCTATTTCAATAACTACATTTCTAATACACATAACTTTGTAAACAACAAAAGAATAAGACTGGTAAAATTTTTCTTTTGCCACACACACACAAAAATGTTTCCATGGATGTAAAAGGTTTTACTTTCTTTAAAAACACTGCAAAATCTGTCCTCATTAAAAAAGCATAAATAACAACCATGAGTTTCTTTAACATTGTAAGTTACCTCTCAGGTCTTTCTTGAGTTTTCTGAGGTCTTTTTGAAAGTCTTCAAACTTCATCTGCGAGGCCTGAAAGAGGTCCTGGGGTTCGGGCAGTGGAAACACACACTGTTCCTTCCCAGCATCCTGATCGGCAGGAAGCACAGAACGTTTAAATGAATGAGGACTGAGCAACAGCAGCAATGACAAAACGAAGACAAACACGGCCAAATCGCTCAACAATGAGGAATAACAAGATGTGACTCTATGTAAAAACTGTCTCACCTCATCAAAATTGCGAAGATAGTAGGAAACGATATATGACAAAAGGCTTCTGCTATTGTCCTAGACAGAGAGACCAAAGTGAGTAGAAATATATTTTTTAAATTATTAAATGTACAATGTTAAATTAAATTCACTCCAGTAAATCCACACATGTAGATGAGAATATTTGGGATGAAAGGTGAAGTTCTCTGTTTCTTCTTACTTTACCGGTCCAGACGGTCTTGTTTTCCCCACTGTTCCCACCTAAGCCCCACGTGGAAGCACAGCTGTTTCAGGGTGGGGTCTCAGATGTATCCACCTTTCTGTTTTCACCCTCCTCGACCAGACAATTAGTTCATTAATTTTATGTTTTATTATTGAAAGGTATAACTACTATCTAAACTGAAATGACTAAACATCACCAGCATTTCTGCATGGTTGGACCAACAGGGACCACTCCAACAGGAAGTTTGATTGAGGCTTGTTAGTATGTAGATTAAGAAATTTTAAGTTAAGTATTATTTCAAGTAAGCTGGAGCTTTAAAAATGCAAATGCGTATTATAAATTATGTCAGCAACTGAGATTTAGGAATTAATATCCATGCAGCTATAAATAATGTAATATATGTAGTTCTAAAGAAAAAAAATGTTTCATATCGAACAATCTTCAAAGAATAGCTTTCCACCTTCTTTCTGGCATATTTAGAGGAATTAATTTTTAATTTTTTTTTCATTGCTCAAAATTCGTATTAGATAATCTGAATGTGTGAAACCAAATACATATTTTAAAAATACACCCTATAATACAAACTTTGTTTTCTGGAATGTTCAATCTAACCATGATTTTTCCCCCACTGATAATAAAAGAACAACATCCCTTTATAATCAAGTTTGACATGACATGATAATATATCTATTAGACTCCCCATATATATTTCTATATACATATATTACACGGAAATATATAGCTATAATAATAAAAGTAATACATTTATTAGAAACAGAAGTGCTTGTAAAATGATTTAAGCACCTGACTTCCTTTGTCTTTCCTAACTTGCAAATCAGTGAAATGATCAGCAATACCTGAATCAATTAACAAAACACATTAAATGCCTGCTGACAGGCGTGCTGAGCAGAAGTTAATTCTGACTGATCCAAGGAACAGCTCCATCTATGCAGGTCTATATAACTATATAGATATAGTTATCTTCATTTTATACAGAAAGAACCAAATAGACTTTGCATATAGCTCTTGTGAGAATGCAAGTGAAATTATTTTTTAAAAACTTCCTTCTTGATTATTTTTTCCAGATTATTCCTTAATTATTTAAATAAACGAAATTTAACTTATAGAAGGATTGAATAAGATATATCAATCAATACAAAAAACCCCCTGGGCTTCCCTGGTGGCGCAGTGGTTGGGGGTCCGCCTGCCGGTGCAGGGGACGCGGGTTCGTGCCCCGGTCCAGGGGGATCCCGCATGCCGCGGAGCGGCTGGGCCCATGAGCCGTGGCCGCTGGGCCTGCGCTCCGCGGCGGGGGGTCGGGGGGTGGGGGGGTGGGCCGCGGCGGTGAGAGGCCCGCGTACCGCAAAAAAAAATAACAAAAAAACCCCTTTATTCATATATAATTATGACCATAGAATCTATTTCAGATTCATTTTGATAAGTAACATTATATTGATGCTATTTGTATTCCAATGTTATTTACAAAAACTACTTGTTTCAGTCCAACAATCAGCTGTAAGAACTATTCAAAAACTACCATGTGTTTAGAAAAAAACCTTTTGTTTTTGAATAAATGATTTATCATGTTGACATATTGGAGGTTCATATGAAAATGTATATCATACAAATAAAACATCATTTGAAGAAATATAACCATAAAAATCACAAAAAATATATGCTGTTGTTGTTCCAAGCAAGGACTATGTTTTTCCCAATTATGGAAAAGCACACTGTCTGGCATTTCATAGAAGTCCGATGAAGGAATGTTAAATGAACATATGAGTGGATATGAATGAATAAACCAGTGAGTTGCTGACTGGCAAAAAAAAGCAAAAAATGTATCTCCCTTCTATCAGGGAGATTATTGCCTTATCTAGGAGGGCCAATTCTCTGTAATTTCATTTTTATAGGCCAATTGTTCACTTAAACTCAATATTTTAAAAACATTTCCTTCATAATTTCCTTCATCATATAGTTCTTTGTGAAGACTCTTTTATCAGAGAAACAGAATTCTATTATTTTCTAAGTTTACAATGTCAGGCTTTAACTCTGACCACTGTGGTGGTTTCCCTGATGTTATATTTCTACTGACACTCTCATAATCTCTTAGATGTTAATTTTAAACAAACACAACTACAGAAGTAGAATAAAAAATAATAATTAGGTTTGCAAAAGGGCTTAGATGTTCTCATATATACCAGTATCAAGGAGAGGATGATATAGAGAAAAACAGGATCATCTTTTAAATTTTATTTATTAACTACTTTCACTCGTCTTTGTTTTGTTTTTAAAACATGGGCCTGTTGGCCTCCATTGCTTAACATGGAGAGAAGAAAGGAATGGATACACTGTCTAATTTATAGAAATCAACTAGTCCTCAGATCCAAAAGGATAAATATTAGCAAACATGGGGAAGATATTAAAAAGTAATTATTTTTATTTTAAAATATTGTCTTCTCAATTATTCATTAGACACAGGATTCAAAATTACTCACTTTAGGAAACACTATTCTTCTCTAGATCACAAATATATGGTGGCCACTACTTTTGTCTAGCTTAGAACACAAAGGAAATTTTTACCTTGGGACATAAATATTTATCACACTGGTTTACAGTCAAACTTATTACTCAACAAGATGCCCAGTCCTCAGTGTGCTACATTCACTCACCCGAAATACTTACACTGCTTTTGACGTCTTTCAGCTTTGGGAGGATGTCTAACCCGAAACCATCTGCCTGTCCCCGAGTCTTATTTCCACCATTCATGTAGTTGCCAAAGGCAAGAACCAAACCCAAAACTTGCATGACCCCTGAGCCATTTTTTAATGTCTGTAAAACAGGATAAAGAAGAATCTCTCACTCACAGTCTTGTCTGAATTACCTTAAGTCAGTGGCAGATATTCATATTATACTAATAATTTGGGGTCACATCCAAACTTCATCAGTGCTCATTTTAGTATATTTAAGAGTAGTGTCTCCAAAGATAACTTAGAAAAAGTTGCACCACCCACAAGCATGCAGGTTGTGCTTCTGTAGCTGAGACGTACCAGCCTAGGTCATTTCTGTGATGTAACTGCATGGAAAACAAATATGGCTGTGATATGAGAACCACCACAAAATAATATCATTGCCATCGGCCTAACTGTACCTGCCTCTGTGCAACGCAAATTTTTGGCATAAGGTGTAACTACCAAAATGTAGTTATAAAGTTTAATTTCCAAATTTAGATTTATCCCTGAAAGGTTCATACTCACTTCTTCCAAAACACACAGTTTAAGTTGAATTTGTACATCACTTCCTCTGAAAATGTGTCTTTCATGACATCTTACTACTTTCCAAAATGATTTACCATAGCCAGAAAGAATGGTGCTATTTTGACAATTCGTTTTAAATGTTAATATTGGTAATTTCTGCCAAGCATTTGTTCTTTGTTTTCAGATGAATATTTATCTTCTGTCGAGTCATACAGCTGTTCCTGAAGCATTTGGTTTGAATCACTAACAATTTGTTGAGGGGCCCTCCACAAAATGGAGGAAAATAAAGAAAATGTCTTCACGTGGCTTTTGGCTGGCAGTCTGATGGAGGAGAGGCCCATGACAAGGGAATATTGTGCTTTGGCAAAAGCAGGGGGACAGAAGCCTGCGTGGGTGGACACCCAGTGACTGTGCCCCAGCAGCGCTGTCCCGGGTCCACTCGCCCTCCTGCACATTTGCTTTGACCTTGATGCTCAGTCATCATACATTCTCTCTGGTGGGACCCCTATCCTTCAAATTTTATGAGTACTTATGGTAAATAAAAGAAAACTCGTTTGAAATACGAACATGACTGAACACAATTAAAGATCAGAACCCAAGCGACAGCCCCCGATGGACCAGCACCCACCTCACACAACTTCTGTAGCAGCTCCAGTTTGCGCCGAATTGAGCAAATGCTTTCTGAAAATGTGGACTGAAACAGGATGCAAAAGACTCGCTCTGAAAAGTTGGGGATTAGTGACAGTTCGTAAAGGAACCTAAGGAAATAAAGCCAAGTTAAGAGGAAAAAATGATGCACATAAACACGTTCATCCTCACATCATTCATGATACTGATGCACAGAAGGTACTTCATTTTCTGAACGGAAAGAGCCCCCCGTGGCCTGGACGCCGCCCGCGGGGCCGAAGCCCTGCTTACTGCTCAGGTTTGTCCAGAGACTTGGTGTTTTCCTTGTCTTTGGAGGACCGGCCGTGTTTTTCAATTTTTTCCAGTTCATCTGACTGTGCTCTCTGGAACAACAAAAGCCAAGTGGTTTTTAGATAATGATTATCTCAAATACAGCAAAACTCTATATATTTTCATATTTCTTAGCATGTTTGAAGTAAAGATCATCTCCAAATCTTCCAAATGTTATTGTCTGTTAGTGACATGAAAAATATTTATTCCAGCATGTTTTAAAACAACAGTTTCCCTCTCTTGTTTTTTAGCGGTTTATAATACCCTCCAGAATGCAAGAAATTAATTTTAAAGTGTCATTTCTTATTCAGAAATTAATCAAGTTTAATTTGGAAGTAATTTGATCCTAAAGCTGTTAAAGATTTTTAAAGGGAAAAGTACCTATTTAACTACTGCAATCATTGTTTATATCTGTTTTGGGGAAAGAACAGTACAATTGAATTATTAAGTCATGGAACAAAAATAAAAGATTTTGATTCTTCTGAATTTTCTTTTTGATACAAAAATGGCTCTAGGCTTTTCTTTCTAGGTGTCTTCTTTCACCTTTTAAAATCTCAAGCTAAAAATTTTTTGTTCTAAGTTTATTTCTTTATAGGAGGGGATCCTGTGTATTTTAACATAAGGTAGAAGATTTTATAGGCTTCAAGAGACACAAACTTACTCTTTGTGGAGAATTTGGATGATTTTATTTTCAGTCTTGTCTCTGTAATTCACAAAGATGTTTCAAAACAGCCAAAATACTATACTGTCTAAGTGCATTAACAAGTTTGAGTAGACCACCGTATCTTGGGTTTGAGTCTAGTCCTCCGATATTAAAATCCCTTCAACCATTATTTGTTGTTTACACAGAAAATCAGCTCAGCTATGAACTGCTGTAGATGACAGAACCTGATCAATTTCTAGAGACTACAGATTTCCTCTAAACAAAGAATGTTCTGTTTTGAATTCACTGATTGTTCTGAAATGCAGGTTTTTCTATAGATGGGATTAACTAGAAAAGACTAGTTTCTCCAAGGAAGCTTCTTTTAGCATGGAAAGACTTGATGACTGATCGGTAGATCTTCTGAGGGTTTGATCAGTTTTGCTTCCGGAATGTAATGTGACAAAAAGGATACTGAGAAGTAAAGGTATGACGTCCACCACAAAGCCTGCCTTGCCCACCTCGACCCCATTATAACCAGTCTCTCTCTAGAACAGCACGGAACCTTGTGTTCACTCCGTGTTGTGCTACACGTACCACAGTGTCTCACTGGTGATGCACACGCATGCCTACAAGCTTCTGGAGGAGGAAGGCCATGTCTTGCTATGGTCCTAGTGACTGGTATGGTTCACTACGGTATGGTCAGCCCTCAGTATTGTGGGTTCCACATTTGTGGATTCAACCAAATGCAGATCCAAAACATGTGGGGAAAATTCCATAAAGTTCCAAACAGCAAACTTGGATTCACTGTGCTGCATCAACGTTTTACACAGCACTTACACGGCATCATAAGTAATCGAGTGATTTAAAGCATACGGGAGGGTGTGTGGGGTTATATGCAAGTACTGCACAACTTCATTTAAGGGACTTGAACGTCTGTGGATTTTGGTACCAAGCCCCCGCAGATACCGAGGGGTGACTGTGCAGTTAGCAGTCAGTAATTTTTTTTAAACATTGAAAAATTAAATCAGTAATTGAATATGAAAATAGAAGGCCTCCAGTTCTGGGGAAAAGAGGGAGGTAAAAGGACGAAATCTAATGACAGGACACTTGAAATAAGAACTAGTGAGGACATGATGATACAATGCCAACTGCTCAGCATCATCCTGAGAGTACAATGAGAATCCTATTAGGTAATTTGAATCCAAAATAGATACCTATGCCTGCATGAGACAGAATGAGTCACTTCAAATGCTAGGACACAAATAGGTAGATAAATAAGAAAGCTATGCCCAGCAAAAGTACATATGACTTCACTCACCTGTACGTCCATTCCACACAACTCTTTTGGGTATCCATCATTCATCTCTTACACAGGAATACTTATGTGTGTAAAGGTACAAGAAGTAGGACTAAAACATCGTAGGTTTTTAAGCAATATTTATCAAATCTACAAATTCTGCTATTCATCAGTACACCAAGACCAACTGCTTCTTCTTGCCCATTGGCTTTCTCCTTGCACAACATGTGGGATCCAGCAAAAGTCAGTTATTTTCTACCTGTTAAGGCCCCAAATTCTTACTCTTATCAGCAACCATCAACTATGTAAACTATTGACTAAAAATCTGTACCAGAACTCAGAGGTCACCTCGATAATTCTGGCTTTGTTTGACCCCCAAAATGAAGTTAGTCTCAAGGGTTCTTCTCTGGTCCACCAGTTTGAAGTAATCATCAGGGTCGGGCTTTAAAAAGGATGAATTTTAGGGATTTATTCATCCACCGATTCAATCAAAGACGGACTGTTTACCAGGCACTACACCAGACACTGGAGATAAAAATATATACGCTGGGCTTCAGATTCAAGGAAAATCCCACCACACGACACATCATGTTGCTCATAATACCACTCTTATTTGCTCAACCCTGCTACAGCAATCTTCCACTGCTTTTTTGTTGGGTTTTTTTTTTTTTTTTTGGCGGTACGCAGGCCTCTCACTGTCGTGGCCTCTCCCGTTGCAGAGCACAGGCTCCGGACGTGCAGGCCCAGCGGCCATGGCTCACAGGCCCAGCCACTCCGTGGCACATGGGATCTTCCCGGACCGGGGCACGAACCCGTGTCCCCTGCATCGGCAGGCGGACTCTCAACCACTGCACCACCAGGGAAGCCCCCCCACTGCTTTTTAAAACTATACATAACCCTTTATAAGAAGGGGATGCTAGTGACCACTCTACCATACCAGTGGTGATGAGAGTTATGTATCGAAATAGGTTCATTTTTCCTTATGGCCAAAGACACACGGGCAAAGTAACTACACACTCACATAGCAATGAACAACATAAAGGAATTTCCAAGTTCCAAACATTCAGGTAGCAAGGCTTCCCTCTCCCAGTCTCACAAGCCCAGATCATTTCAGTCTCCAGCACAGGGGCTGTCTTTTGGTTACTACCTTCCTTTACTTACTGCACACTCCCCCTTCCCACTCCCACCCCGATTACCTGCAGGTTGTACCAGAATTTCCTTTTCTCAAGAGTTCCTGTTTGCCTAAAAATGAAATAGATCTATTGCTGCTAAGTTGGAGGCTTTCACCAGTTACCAAAAATTCATGGCACCCAACACCCAGACACAATCCTCACTCAACCGCTGGCCAGAACCGACCTGGATTCCTGGCTGCCAGCCCTGGATTTCACCAGGTATTTTGACCTCCGCGGCCCTAAACCCACATGCCCTGCAACTGAAGGCTGCTCTTCCAACTCCTGAGGAAAACCGTAGCTCCCAGAGAGGATGGGGCTGGGGAGCAGGGGGTGCAGGGGGAGAGGAAGCTGTTGAGAGGGGTAACGTGCTTTCCTGATGCCGAGTCTATTGCTGGCATTCAGCCAGTGTTTCTCAAGCGGGGTTCCAGGGAACACTGACTTGGGTCCTGAGATTCATTAAGCATTGCTGTGTGAGGACTTCCTCCGGAGGTCCAGTGGTTAGGACTCCGCGCTTCCACTGCAGGGGGCGTGGGTGGGGTTCAACCCCCGGTCAGGGAACTGGGATCCCACATGCTGCGCGGTGCAACCAAAAAAAAAAAAAATGCTGTATGGTACACGCTAAATAAATACTCTCAGAAGTTACGCTGTTGAAAAACCTACTTCATTTTATCAGCTATCCTCATACCTAATTGATCATAAAAAGTATGTATGTGAGAGGGCAACAGAGAGAACAAGATAGAAACGCTCCCAAGGAGCCGGTGTTCCAAGGGATGCAGGTGGGAACACGGTGCAGGCCAGACTCTCACCAGTCCCCGTTCGGTTTCTACCATTTTCTCAGTGTTTCTAGTCTACGTCTCATCGCTAAATCTTGGCCTCAGCCCTCGCCCTCATGTCTGCCTCCGGATGGGCTCCTGCTGGTCACAGCATCACACCCCCTGTCCCTGGAGCCCCGACAGCCGTCCTCAGTCCCCACCGGCAGGCACGCGCTCCCACCCGCCCACACACGACAAAAGGCTTCAGCCCGCGTTTCCGAGACAGCCGTTTTCCCCTGCATACGTCCACATGAGCAACTGCTTCCCCAATATTTTCTCCTGCATAGCTCAGAAGCACCTTGGACAAAAAAGTCTAAAAACAAACTCATGTTTTCTTCCCCAAAACACTTAGCGGTCCTGATGACAGCAAAGTGGAAACAAGTCACCCAGCCGGACGCCGATGAGTCGCCCAGCCTCAGAGCCGCTCTCCCCTGCCACTCCCAATGCCGTCGTGCGGCCCCCGTCACCGCCCCCAGCTATGACACCCACCCTACACGGTACGCAGTGTCACTCTGTAAAGATGCAGACCGGAGCCTGTGCTCGACGCCACTCCTCACGCCTGCGTCTCGGCTGACCCTCACTCTTAGATCAGCACACAGACCCCGGGTGCCCGCGAATCCCCTGTGGCCCGCTGCCCGCCCCCATCTTGTGTCCTGCCCACACCTGCTGAGCGGTTCTGTCCCCACTGGCTTTCCTCCAGTTCCTCAAGTGGATCCCACTCCTCTTACACCGACGCTGCGCCTTGTGTCTGGAACATTCCCCACACGTCTCACCCCTCAGCACCCCTGCTTCTCTGCTCTGGGGAGGCCGCCCTTCACCTCCTCACCAGCCTGGGTCCTCCTGGGGACACAGCCCCGTTGGGCATCACCACTGGAAATGAGTCTGGGAGGCGTGGCACCCAGAGTACAAAGACAGCTCCATAAGCCCAAGGATAATGTCAATGTTTTCATCATTGCAACCAGAGCACATGCCTGAAATAAAGCAGACGTTTAATAAATATCTGATGAAATAATCACAAACATATGGAGTTTATTATATATAAATTACTCCAAAGTCACTCATTTCTTCCTAACGTCCTATCTCCTCATTCAATCTCATCTTTTCTCCCCTTTCTGCAAATAGAAACAGTAACTACCAGGCCTTGAAACAGTGGGTGTCTGACTTTGGAGAAGTCAAGGTCACAATGTCTGGTGATGTGGACGACAGCAGCCAGGCAGCCGGTTCTGTGCTGGATGGCGGTTGAGGGGAGACTGTGCCTGGTCTCCAGGAGTTTTCTTTTCTTTACTCCTGTGCTATTGATCCAGCATCAGCAGCAACCTTCCTCTTCCTGTAATTGACCTGTAACTATCTCTCCCTCTCTCCACTCACCCTTCCCCTCAGCCCTTTCTTTCCTACCTGAGCCTCAAACTCCCTTCTCCCCCACCCATCACTCCCTGAGCCCTTCACAGCCCTCCCTCTCCTTCTCCAGCTCAGAATTTCAGAGGAAAATTGACTTCTCTCATCTTGGGCTTGGTTTATGAATCCCCATGATCTGGCTTTTGTTCTCTCACTAAGCTCAAAAATGATCTTCTTAGAGCCAAGAGTCTCTTCTACCTGTAGATAAAACAAGAGCTCCTATTTATTGAGCCCTTAATAACAGTCAGGCACCCTGCAAAGTGTTCTCCATGTACAATATCATGTAGTCCTCACAGAGCCCTGACAGGCATCATTATCACCAACAGCATCACCCCCATCATATGATGAGAACGCTGAGTCTCAGGTCTCAACCAGTAAGCATGGGTGCCAAGGTCCAAGCCTTCACCTATCATCTCCTGATGTCAAGGGGCTGACACAGATGTCTTTTTTACAGAAGTGCTACTGAGCCCCAGGCTGCCTACTGAAGGGGCCCAGGGTCTTGAAGACCAACATGGGGCCAAGATGAGGACACCCCATTCCTTGCCAGTCATTCCTGCAACTAAAAGTCCTGGAACTAAGACTATAAACAAACATAGGAAAGCTGTGAAAAATGCAGCGAAGGCTGACTGGCCGGGAACCTCACAAGCTGAGGAAAGCCGTAAGCTCCCCGTGTTTTCTTTCCTCCTTCATCCCCAGTGGGGTGCTGGAGAGGCCTGGATGCAGGACCACCTCTAGACAAAGGACGTCTGGCAGAAAAAACCTCATTCTTAACACTTGTCCTACTCGAGCCAAAAACCAAGAGAAAAACCGACCCCTCGCGGAATCAGTGTGGCCGAGTGGAGAAGCGAACATCACCCGACCTGGCAGCAATGCGGTAAAGCTGGCTGACAGGAGGCAATGCTACTTAGCGACACTCTTCCCCGACCTCCCCCCCAGTGTCTGGGGGGCAGCTGGTACTTCTCCCACCCCCGGCAGCAACGAGGCACAATGAGGTGGCTCAGAGGGTTGACAGTGAGCCTACAATCTAACTGGAAAAGGGGCAAAAGACGTGGACCTCACCAAAGAGAACACACAGAAGACAAACACATGAAAAGACGATCATTTGCCATTAGGAAAATGCAAATTAAAATCGCAGTGAGATATTACCATACACCTACCTACTACAACAGCTAAAACTTAAAAGATGGTGACAGCACCAAGGATGCAGCAAAATTAGATCTCTCCCATATTGCTTCTGAGGACGTTCTGGAGAATAGTTTGGCAGCTTCCTAAAAATACATTCTAAATATACATTTAACATATGCCGGGCATTTATCGCAAAGATGAGAAAGCTTATAACCACACCAAAAACTTAATGTATATGAATATTCATAGGAGTTTTATTTGTAATAGCCAAAATCTGAAAACCCAAATGTCCCTCAATGTAGGAAACAAATTTGGAGTGTTCACACCATGGAGTACTATTCAACAATGGAAAAAAATAAGCTTTTGATACACTCAACACTTGGATGGATCTCAAGGGAATTATACTGAGTGAAAATAAGCCAATATCAAAAGGTTACAGGTTACATCCTATATGATTCCATTTATATAACACTCAAAATGACAAAATTACAGAGATGGAAAACAGAATAGTGACTGCCAGGGATTAGGAATGGGGAAACGGGTCTGTGCAGAGGTGGAACAATTCTGTATCTTTTTTTTTTTTTTTTTGGCTGTGCCGCAGGGATTGTGGTATCTTAGTTCCCCAATCAGGGACCAAACCTGGGCCCTGGCAGTGAAAGCACCGACTCCCAACCACTGGGCCACCAGGGGATTCCCAACAATTTTGTATCTTGATTGTAGTAATGGTTACACAAATCAACACATGTGATAAAACTGTACAGAACTACACACACATAGAAACATGTGCATGCACGCACGCACACACACACACAAAGGAGTGCATGAGGGACCAGCAAAATCGAAAAAAAGGTCTATGGGTCACACCAATGTCAATTTCCAGATTTTAACACTGTACTACACTTTTGTAAGATCTTATCACTGGGGAAAACTGGATGAAGGCTAAACAGGGCCTCTGTGTACTCTGTATGTTGTATCCAGTGAATCTGCAGTTATTTCAAAATAAAAACTTAAAAGAAAAAATCAACACAGCCCACTGCTCATCTGTTCCTTTATGTCCCCAAATACGTTCCTCCTTTGAATATCCAATCTTGGTCCAAACACCCAGGAAAGAAGCGGACTTCGGTCTCTCCCCTCCCTCATCCTGTTAGGCAACACTTCCTAGCTCATCAGTCCTGAAAAAACCTCAGGAGCAGACTTCCCCCTCTCCCATCTCAATGCCACATCCATCCCTGTCAATCTCAGCCCCTCCCAAATCCCATTCCAACTCTCCTGTGGGCTTCCTTCCTCCAACACAAAATTCCTCACCCCATATCACTCTGCTCCACCTGCTGGGAAAGTCCTCATCTCTACTCTCAAGCTTATAAGAACATCTGCAAACAGGCCCAAACCTTGCCTCACTACGAAGATTACTCAGGGTTCCTTAAATCAAGTAACTGTCACCTCTTCAGCAACTGTCCTGTTCTTTCCACAGAACTCTGTCCCAGCACTTGTCACCTTAGCCTGTAACTATTTAGTTACGTACCTGACCCCCAGTGTCTGATTTAGCAACCATCCAATGGTTAGTTCCTCTCATTTTATTTGAATAAAAAATATGCATGTTAGATACATTATAAATAAAATATCCTTTTCTGTGTTGGACTAGGGACGTCTCAGCAATTTCAAGGGGAAATGCTTCTGTATTATTAAACGACCACTTAAAATATACTTTTTATACATTACACATTCAAGACTTTATGGGTGGTCCCTATACTATTTGTTGACTTGTACTTCCTCTAATCATAAAAACTAGCTTTTCAAGAGATATACTTTATATAGTCCACAGACTAACATACTACAGTCCAACAGATCTTTCCTCCCAGGTAAAACAAACAACTGGAATTTCGTTAAATGCCAAGGGCTGAGGGGAATTTACAAAATGATGGTCAAGGACACATAGCAATGGTGGTCATAGACACATAGCAATCTCAAGTTGTATGTCAAGGGCTGAATGGCTCTTCAGAGGGCCTGAGATAACACTTAACCATATATTGGCAAATCACCATATACTGGTAAGTAAACAAAGATTTCAGAGCCAAATATGTATCTGGAATCATTCAACTTCCTAAATGTCAACTGAAAAAAAACCCCACACAACCTAAAAGTTGAGGATTATGTTTTAATCGGGGACCTTACTGAGGACTCTAGCCCAGGATATAGCCTCTCAGATACTCTGAGAGTATGCCGGGCCTCTCAGATAAATGCCCGGCATATGTTAAATGTATATTTAGAATGTATTTTTAGGAAGCTGCCAAACTATTCTCCAGAACGTCTTCAGAAGCAATATGGGAGAGATCTAATTTTGTTCCAAAGAAGTAAGGGGCTTTTTGCTGAAGAAAGAAAACAAAAAAAAACACGTAGTTGAACATCAAAACATTACTGCTAAACACAAAAAACAGACATCTCAAGTTAATGATGTTAGTGCTTTTCTGTGTATGGGAGGATGCCAGAGTCTAGGCCCATTGAAATTATTCCTTTGATGTGAACCTCAGCCATCTGGGGCCAGTGTCCTATTTTTCTCCACCCTAAATGTCGGGGGCAGCCACTGTGGCTGATGGCTTGACGGTTGGCAACATTCTTTGCTTACTGGAATGGCAGGAGACAATTTTTTTTTTCCCAAAATTCAGTGAAGGAAAATGATAGGAATTTTACATCCTTATGAAGAGATTTGACTACTCCTTTAATTGATTAATTGCTGAGCTAAATGTTAGTTACCGCAATCATGGGCAACAAGGAGGGAAGGATGATGGACCCCTCAACCAGAATGTCAAAACCATCCAATGCTATTCCTGTTCATGAATAATTTCAAGTCAGTTCTCTGCTTTGGAGTAACCAAGGCTCTTAGCAGGTACCTACAACAATCAACACTTGCTACCACTGAAATATCTCTACCTTATATGAGCATTCACAGGCCAAACCTGCAACTCTTCTACAAAAGCTATTACATTCCTAGTCTAAGTACACTCCTCTACCATCAGCAGAAAAAGGGATTTAAAGAAGGTATAGTCCCTGGGAAAACCATAATTCAAAAACAGTCATGTACCACAATGTTCATTGCAGCTCTATTTACAATAGCCTGGACATGGAAGCAACCTAAGTGTCCATCATCAGATGAATAGATAAAGAAGATGTGGTACATATATACAATGGAATATTACTCAGCCATAAAAAGAAATGAAATTGAGTTATTTGTAGTGAGGTGGATGGACCTAGAGTCTGTCATACAGACTGAAGTAAGTCAGAAAGAGAAAAACAAATACCATATGCTAACACATATATATGGAATCTAAAAAAAAAAAAGTCATGAAGAGCCTAGAGGCAGGACGGGAATAAAGACGCAGACCTACTAGAGAATGGACTAGAGGACACAGGGAAGGGTAATCTGGGATGAAGTGAGAGAGTGGCATGGACATATATACACTACCAAATGTAAAATAGATAGCTAGTGGGAAGCAGCCACATAGCAAAGGGAGATCATCTCAGTGCTTTGTGACCACCTAGAGTGGTGGGATAGGGAGGGTGGGAGGGAGGGAGACGCAAGAGGGAGGAGATATGGGGACGTATGTATACTTATAACTGATTCACTTTGTTATAAAGCAGAAACTAACACACCATTGTAAAGCAATTATACTCCAATAAAGATGTTAAAAAAATAAAATCATATATACTTACAAATAAATAAATTACATATATATATGTAATTTATATATATATATATATATAATAAAAGAAGGTACAGCAAAGATTTACGGCACCAGCTTGGCATGAACATTCATTGTGGTTGCTAGCCAATGGCACCATTTCTCTAATGCCTGCCTGCTATCACGGAAAATTGCTGGGAAAGGTTTAATGTATGTGTGACAGGAGAGACTTCCCCCGAGGAGAGCTGAATAGTCTGTAATTGGACCAGAATTTCTCAGGGAAGTGTGAACTCTGGCAAAGGCATAACACAGCAATCATCCCTCTATTCTTGTCTTTCAAGCAGTACCTGTGCTCCCAGCTACAGACATGCCACATCTCCCCTCCCCAAACCCAACAGCCTTCATATCTACTATTTTTTAGGAGATAGGACTTAAAGTGCCTTATGATATATATTGGGTTAAACTATTATTTCGTTGAATGTTAACACTTGAATTACTTTATGATTATTAAAAATTTATGCATATTGCACCTACCCCGCAAAAGTATATCCTCCTTGCTGGGGGAGGCTGGGCAGCAATAGGTACCTAGCACATTTCCTAGAAGCATACTATAGACAAGAGCATAATTGGAAAAGAAAATGTGTAAGCATAAATCATTTTTCAAGGTATTGATATACACTATTATTTCTATATACATTATGTTAAATATTTAATTAAATATTCAATATTATATTTTAATAGGCACAATATACATAGCTTTCCAGAAATGGAGCTACCAGTCATATCTAAGAAAAACCTTACTTCAATTTTAGCAAGTGTTCACCAGTTTGGAAAATCCTATTAGTGGTGATAAAAGTAATTTTAGCTGCTATATTCAAGGCGATTATAAATAAAGGGACAAATATTGGTCTCCTTCATCATACCTTCTGGTTCAATAATTTACAAGCATCATAAAATATTATAGATTACTTTGTTACTTCTACTTTAGAGTGTAGACATTAGACCTTTAAAGTTATATATGTAGAAAAATTTTTATCCATGAATTTCTTCTCAGGATGGTAAAGGAAATGTGGACAAAGAATGTCGCTGCCATTTCAGTAAACAAAGGATGGTGCAGTCATCAAGCTATCCCCACGTGTTCTCCCTGAGGGAACTCAGGATGGAGAAAAGCAGGACACTGGCCCTAGGTAGTTAAGGTACACATCAAAGGAATGATTTCCATGAGCCCAGACGCTTGCATCTTCCCATACACAGAAAAGTGCTGAGGTCGTTAACTTGAGATGTCTGTCTTTGTGATTAGCAATAATCTTTTGAAGTTCGACTACATGTTTTTTTCTCCTGTGTATCTTGACTCTTCCCTTAGCTCTTTGGAACAGTCCCTCAGAGTTTTCTGTGAGGCTGTATCCCAGGCTTAAGTCCTCAGTAAGTCTGCCGAATAAAACATAATTCTCAACCTTCAGATTGGGCATATTTTTCAGTCAACAGAAACATAAATATTTGTTAGGAAAAGGAAGCACTGAATGGATAGGATTGAGAATTAACAGCCTGGTCTAAGGGGTACCCATCCGGGATGACTCAGCCTTCTGCAGGAAGCTCCCTAAATAAAGAGACTCAAAAAGGAAAGGAAAGGAAAGTGGTAACACCGGAGCCTGTCGAGCAAATGTTGCAATGTGAAGCGACACAGTAAATGTCAAGGGATTACTTCTTGACATTAGTAGTGGGTCTGGTAATGTGAAAAGAGAGGGTGTGTGGGGAAAAGGAGGTCAGGAGCAGAAAGAAGCACCACAGAGTCATGAGCACAATCTCTCTAAGGCCCCTCACGCATACACAAGGAAGCCAGTGACCTTGACGCTGCTGTCGAGGTCAACCCAAGCAGCTCCCCTGCTGTGCTTTACGTGCGTGCGAGTGCGAGGGCGGATTCTGTGACGTGGCTCCAGAGACCCGGCTTTCTGTCCCGATGACGAGAAAGCAAGAGTCTTTATTTCAAATGTAAAAGTAAAAACTGACCCCAAATTAACTTTGTTGAACATCTGATCACAGTTCCTCTTTCTCCTTAAAATATATGCCATCATTTAAGTAATGATCGAAACCTCAATGTTTTTAAAAACATTCTGTTTAAGAGAACGTGTCAAAGCTAGTGTTACGTTCACCATAAATAAATGCATTCATTTGGTAAATATTTCTTTGTAGTGCTTAGTGTGTTCCAAGGGAATATGATACTAAGGGAAAAAAGCAGACACAGAAGTTCCATGATGTTCCATGGAGGGGATAAGAGTAAATCCTGGGAATGTGTGTGGAACGTCCAAGCTAAGTGCTCCAGAGGTGAGTTCTCTCTGCGTTTATAACACGAGGGTTTATGACCCAGAAGAATGACAGAGGGGGAAGGAGGGGATAACAAAGGTTCAGTGATATTCACTAGGACGAGATGGTGAGTAGAAGTTTCCCAACTGAAGGCAGCTTTGTCAGTGCTTGTTCTAGTGGTGAGAAGCGGAGGCCAAGTGGCTGGAGGGCCAACAGCTGGGAGAGCTGTTCTCTAATGAGTCCACCCTTGGATTTCACCAATCAAATTAAAATCTAATCTTAAAGCAAGGTGAAAATGTATGTGAGCATTCCCGTGTCGTTCATTACCAGTGAAGTTGTGTTAATCATTCTTTCATTTCCCAGGAATTCACTGGAGACAGTTCATCTAAGAGAAGCACAGTTATCGAAAACTCAGTCGATACCTTTATGATGTGTCAGGCAATGTCACATCCCAGATGAACAGGAAAGAAACATAATTTCTGGATTTTATGAAGTCCATAGCATCAATCTGTAACTGATTCAAGACCTAAAGCTTTTCTTTTTTAATTCTGAAATTCACCTTAAACACATTTATAGTTGAAAATGAGCTACAGGGATTCCAGGAACCAACCCCAAAAAGCAATGAAATATGAGAATATGGTTTTCAAACAGCTCCATGGGGAAAGTCAGTAATCCTCTCACATCTGTATGAAGAAACTAATGATTAAATGTTGCTAAAAATATGAATCCAGTAAAGACCTCTTGGAAGTGACAGGAACAGACAGTTAATCCAGTTCACCTTCACTAAGGTAACACAGTGCACACCTCTGAGGATGCTCGATCCTGTAAAGTGTGCCGGTTACTTTTCCAGATTGAAGTTTATGGTCTGTCAACCATGACGGTAAGTAAAGATCACTACCACTGTGCCCGTGAAATCCAATCCCAAGAAGTGTAAAGTTAAACCTCTAATTCTTGCTATCTTGCCTGCTTTTTTTTCTCCTTCTAATTGGATTAGAGCTGTTTAATTACAAATGGATGGGGATTTTTTTCTCCTTTTTTCAATATTTTTTCTTGGACTGAACTTCTAATAAGATTCACTTCCAAGGTTTGGTTTTGTCTTACTATTTAAGATTTTTTTTTTCTTGACTATGAGATAAAGGGAACTGAATCTAAAAAAACAATTCAATTGATAGCTATACAAGGACATTTTTATGGACACATTTCTGAATTGATATTAAATATCTGATTCACTAAATATTTATTCACTAAAATAAGGAATCTACCTCAACTTCTCCTCCATTCCCCCAATCCCCAACCATCACTTCTCACCAGGCCATCTGAGGAGTGTGTACTAGGAATCAGAATCAACAGATACATTTAACCAACTGTAAATATTACATACTGCTTTTGAAGATATTTTACCCTCAGAACTCAATGGTATTAAATAACCCAAAGTTAACTGTAAAGATTTTTGCTTTTAAAAACTCAACGGGATATACTGTATTTAGTATCTCTGTGGATTCACTAGGTGTTTTGGGTTTTTTTTAACATCTTTATTGGAGTATAATTGCTTTACAAAGGTGTGTTAGTTTTGGCTTTATAACAAAGTGAATCAGCAATACGTATACATATATCCCCATATCTCCTCCCTCTTGCAGTCTCCCTCCCACCCTCCCTATTCCACCCCTCCAGGGGCTCGCAAAGCACCGAGCTGATCTCCCTGTGCTATGTGGCTGCTTCCCACTAGCTATCTATTTTACATTTGGTAGTGTATATATGTCCATGCCACTCTCTCACTTCGTCCCAGCTTGCCCTTCCCCCTCCCCGTGTCCTCAAGTCCATTCTCTACGTCTGCATTTTTATTCCTGTTCTGCCCTTAGGTTTTTCAGAACCTTTTTTTTTTTTTAGATTCCATATATACGTGTTAACATACAGTATTTGTTTTTCTCTTTCTGACTTACTTCAGTCTGTATGACAGACTCAAGGTCCATCCACCTCATTACAAATAACTCAATTTCATTTCTTTTTATGGCTGAGTAATATTCCACTGTATATATGTGCCACATCTTCTTTATCCATTCACCTGTCAATGGACACTTAGGATGCTTCCATGTCCTGGCTATTGTAAATAGAGCTGCAATTAATATTGTGGTGCATGACTCTTTTTGAATTATGGTTTTCTCAGGGTATATGCCCAGTAGTGGGATGGCTGGGTCATATGTAGTTCTATTTTTAGTTTTTTAAGGAACCTCCATACTGTTCTCCATAGTAGCGGTATCAATTTACATTCCTACCAACAGTGCAAGAGGGCCACCTTTTCTCCACACCCTATCCAGCATTTATTGTTTGTAGATTTTTTGATGATGGCCATGCTGACTGGTATGAGGTGATACCTCGTTGTAGCTTTGATTTGCATTTCTCTAATGATTAGTGATGTTGAGCATCCTTTTATGTGTTTGTTGGCAATCTGTATATCTTCTTTGGAGAAATGTCTATTTCAGTCTTCTGCCCATTTTTGGATTGGGTTGTTCGTTTTTTTGATATTGAGCTGAATGAGCTGCTTGTATATTTTGGAGATTAATCCTTTATCAGTTGCTTCATTTGCAAATATTTTCTCTCATTCTGAGGGTTGTCTTTGCATCTTGTTTATGGTTTCCTTTGCTGTGCAAAAGCTTTTAAGTTTCATTAGGTCCCATTTATTTTTGTTTATATTTCCATTTCTCTAGGAGGTGGGTTTAAAAGGATCTTGCTGTAATTTATGTCATAGAGTGTTCTGCCTATGTTTTCCTCTGAGAGTTTTATAGTGTGTGGTTTTACATTTCGGTCTTTAATCCATTTTGAGTTTATTTTTGTGTATGGTGTTAGGGAGTGTTCTAATTTCATTCTTTTACATGTAGCTGTCCAGTTTTCCCAGAACCACTTATTGAAGAGGCTGTCTTGATTCACTAGGTTTTAATTCCTCAGGAAACAGGTATTGCGCCGTCAGTATTGCTTTTTTGTGTTTTTTTAAATAAATTATTTATTTTATTTACATTTATTTTTGGCTGTGTTGGGTCTTCTTTGCTGCACATGGGCTTTCTCTAGATGTGGCGAGTGGTGGCTGCTCATTGTTGTGGTTTGCGGGCTTCTCATTGCGGTGGCTTCTCTTGTTGCCGAGCACGGGCTCTAGGAACATGGGATCAAGAGTTGTGGCTCGCTGGCCCTAGAGCGTAGGCTCCATAGTTGTGGCGCACGGGCTTAGTTGCTCTGTGGCATATGGGAACCTCCCGGACCAGGGCTCGAACCCGTGTCCCCTGCATTGGCAGGCAGATTCTTAACCACTGTGCCACCGGGAAGCCCAGGTTTGTGGTTTCAGAAATTATGTTGTGGTTAGATTTGGAGACTGCCCCAAATTCATTGACATCTGTAAGAGAAAGCTCCCTGCCAACCATATGCCACCAGGGAGAACAAAGATTACATTCTAAACAAGGCTGTGTAACAAGAACATTCATCTGTTTCACAGAGGTTACATGGTCCAATGACATGGAAGCATCTGGAAAAAGCAAGTATGTATTTATAGCAAAGGATTCAGGTTGGCTACGTTTATTGTTCTCAAGGATAAGCAGTGGCATGCCAAGTAAGAGTGTTATTTTGTACACCTGAAACAAATATCTCAACTACATTTCAATAAAAAATGAAAAGGAAAAAAAAAAAGTAAAGTAACTGGTAATAAAAACATTACTCCTCATATATTTAATATATTTTGTTATCAATTAAATAGACATTAGTTTATTTTTTCTTGATAAAACTTAAATATCCCTTTGAATACCATTATTAAACTATTAAGGCAAAATTAAGACTGTATTTAGATACCTTTCAAACAAGATTTCAGACCTGAAATGAGTAATTACAGTTATATCAACACAATAAAGTTTTGAAAGATTTCCAAGGAGTCCCCAAGCCAGACCCAAGAGCACACATCAGTTTTTCCGTCCAGAAGTACCTTCATATGAACAAGATTCATGTCCTATGGAATGACACGTGACATAGGAATTACATGCCAAATAAGAACAAACCTCCCTACTGTCCATGCCAGCTACTGGCTCTGGGCCCTCAGCTTACCCCACTGACCCCATTGACATAGTGGACGGGCCTCAGCACTGTGCCCTTCACCGGGGTGAGCACAATGTTATGCTTTATCAGTAGGGGGTGCTGGAGGCACACAGCAGGAGGAAAGGGGGCTTCTGGTGTGCAGGTATTGGCCTTTTCCTCTCTGCCTGTGCACAGATGATCCACAGTGTGGGTGTGTGAGGACATGGGTTGGGGGTCCTCTGGCCAACTGTGACTGCAGCCACAAACCAGAGCACATAGAGCCCCTCGGAGCTTTGCAGTCCTGGCCGAGGTCCCACGACCTCTTCACTCCCCACGTGGATACCAGGCACTGCACACATGCGCCAGCCACGGCTCACCTGGGCCCTGAGCTGTTTCCTGGGCTCTCTCAGCGTGGATGCGGCAGGCTCTGGGCTCTGCCTGTGGGGCATCCTGATGCCAGCACGCCTGGCCACAAGCTGTGGCTCACCTGCTGCCCTAAGTTTGTTTTCCACTCACCCAGAGACTGGGGACCAGGTGTGGTCTGGGCAAACCAGGGTGCTGCAGACACACCTAGTCCAGGGAGAAGGTCTCCCTCCAAGTCTCTCCTCGCTTGGGTCCTAGAGCCATCTTCACATCCTTGTACTCTCCCAGCACAGGTTAACCATTCACTATAATAAGTTTCCCTGTTTACTTTACCCTGAGGCTTCTATCCTCTGACTGGACACGGACTGATAGCACAGCCAATCCCCAGCACCTGACATCCCACTTTCTGCCCTGAAGCAACTAGACTCCTATATCAATTTGAATGAATGAGTAGACAACTCAAACCTAACAGGACCAAGACACATTTTTATTCCTCATCCTTCACCAAACCACTTCAATGTATCTCTGAATGGCAACTCTATTGTCCAGGCCAAATTCCTAGGGATCCCCCTTCATTCCTCTTTCTCACAGTCTGTATCCAGACCACCAGAACAAAGGCACCAGTCGCCCCCACCAGGAAGCCTACACAACCCACTGAAGCAGCCTTACCCACTGGGAGCAGACACCAAAAACAACAGGAACTATGAACCTGCAGCCAGCAAAACGGAGACCCCAAACACAGTAAGTTAAGCAAACAGAAAAATACACACCAGATGAAGGAGCAAGGTAAAAACCCACCAGACCAAACAAATGAAGATGAAATAGGCAGTCTACCTGAAAAAGAGTGAAGAGTAATGATAGTAAAGATGACCCAAAATCTTGCAAATAGAATGGAGAAAATTCAAGAAACGTTTAATAAGGAAGTAGAAGAACTAAAGAGAAAACAAACAATGAAAAGCAACACAATAAATGACATTAAAAATTCTCTAGAAGGAATCAATAGCAGAATAACTGAGGCAGAAGAACGGATATGTGACCTGGAAGATAAAATAGTAGAAATAACTACTACAGAGCAGAATAAAGAAAAAAGAATGAAAAGAATTGAGGACAGTCTCAGAGACCTTTGGGACAACATTAAATGCACCAACATTCTAATTATGGGGGTCCCAGAAGAAGAAAAGAAATAGAAAGGGACTGAGAAAATACTTGAAAATACTTGAAATACTTCTTTCCCTAATATGGGAAAGAAGATAGTTAATAAAGTCCAGAAAGCACAGAGAGTCCCATACAGGATAAATCCAAGGGGAAACATGCCAAGACACATATTAAACTATCAAAAACAGAAACACGCCAAGGCACATATTAAACTATCAAAAATTAAATACAAAGAAAAAATATTAAAAGCAGGAAGGGTAAAATAACATACAAGGGAATCTCCATAAGGTTAACAGCTGATCTTCAGCAGAAACTCTGCAAGCCAGAAGGGAGTGGCAGGACATATTTAAAGAGATGACAGGGAAAAACCTACAACCAATATTACCCAGCAAGCATCTCAATCAGATTTGATGGAACAATTAAAAGCTTTACATACAAGCAAAAGTTAAGAGAATTCAGCACCACCAAACCAGCTTTACAACAAATGTTGAAGGAACTTTTCTAGGCAGGAAACACAAGAGAAGGAAAAGACCTACAATACCAAGCCCAAAACAATTAAGAAAATGGTAAAAGGAATATACATATCAATAACTACCTTAAATGTAAATGAATTAAATGCTCCAACCAAAAGACAGAGACTGGCTGAATGGTTACAAAAACAAGACCCATATATATACAGTCCAAAAGAGAACCACTTCAGACTTATGGACACATACAGACTGAAAGAGAGGGGACGGAAAAAGACATTCCATGCAAATGGAAATCAAAGCAGAGCTGGAGGAGCAATACTCATATCAGATAAAATAGACTTTAAAATAAAGACTATTACAAGAGACAAAGGAGGACACTACATAATGATCAAGGGAGCAATATTTATAAACTGTATAAATATATACAAATTATAACAATTGTAAATATTTATGCACCCAATATAGGAACACTTCAATGCATAAGGCAAATGCTAACAGCCATAAAAGGAGAAATCAGCACTAACATAATCATAGTAGGGGACTTTAACACCTAAATTTCACCAATGGACAGATCATCCAAAATGAAAATAAATAAGGAAACACAAGCTTTAAATGATACATTAAACAAGATGGACTTAATTGATATTTATACGACATTCCATTCAAAAAAAACAATACAGTTTCTTCTCAAGTCTTCATGGAACATTCTTCAGTAAAGATCATATCTTGGGTCACAAATCAAGCCTTGGTAAATTTAAGAAAGTTGAAATCATATCAAGTATGTTTTCTGACCACAATGCTATTAGACTAGATATCAATTACAGGAAAAAAATATGTAAAAAATACAAACACATGGAGGCTAAACAATACACTACTTAAGTACCAAGAGATCACTGAAGAAATCAAAGAGAAACAAATGACAATGAAAACACGACGACCCAAAACCTAAGGGATACAGCAAAAGCAGTTCTGAGAGGGAAGTTTATAACAATACAATACTACCTCAAGAAACAAGAAAAATCTCAAATAAACAACTTAACTTTAAACCTAAAGCTATTAGAGAAAGAAGAACAAAAGAACCCCAAAGTTAGCAGAAGGAAAGAAATGATAAAGATCAGATAAGAAATAAAAGAAAAAGAAATTAAGGAAACAATAGCAAAGATCAATAAAACTAAAAGCTGGTTCCTTGAGAAGATAAACAAAATTATAAACAATTAGCCAGACTCATCAAGAAAAAAAGGGAGAAGACTGAAATCAATAGAATTAGAAATGAAAAAGGAGAAGTAACAACTGACAATGCAGAAATACAAAGGGTCATGAGAGATTCCTACAAGCAACTATATGCCAACAAAGTGGACAACCTGGAAGAAATGGATAAATTCTTTGAAAAGCACAACGTTCCTAGACGGACCAGGAAGAAATAGAAAATATAAACAGACCAATCACAAGCACGTAAATTGAGACTGTGATTAAAAATCTTCCAACAAACAAAAGTCCAGGACCACATGGCTTCAAAGGTGAATTGTATCAAACATTTAGAGAAGAGCTAACACCTATCCTTTTCAAACTCTTCCAAAATACAGCAGAGGGAGGAACACTCCCAGACTCATTCTACGAGGTCACCATCACCCTGATACCAAAACCAGACAAAGATGTCACAAAGAATGAAAATTACAGGCCAATATCACTGATGACCATAGATGCAAAAATCCTCAACAAAATACTAGCTAACAGAATCCAACAGCACATTAAAAGGAACATACATCATGATCAAGTGAGGTTTATTCTGTGAATTCAAGGATTCTTCAATATAAACAAATCAATCGATGTGATAAACCATATTAACAAATTGACTGAAAAAAACCATATGATCATCTCAATAGATGCAGAAAAAACTTTTGACAAAATTCAACACCGATTTATGACAAAAACCTTCCAGAAAGTAGGCATAGAGGGAACTTTCCTCAACATAATAAAGGCCATATATGACAAACCCACAGCCAACATCGTTCTCAATGGTGAAAAGCTGAAACCACTTCCACTAAAATCAGAAACAAGAGAAGGTTGCCCACTCTCACCACTATTATTCAACATACTTTTGGAAGTTTTTGCCACAGTAATCTGAGAAGAAATAAAAGGAATCCAAATCGGAAAAGAAGAAGTAAAGCTGTCACTCTTTACAGATGACATGATACTATACATAAAGAGTCCTAAAGATGCTACCAGAAAACTACTAGAGCTGATCAACGAATTTGGCAAAGTAGCAGGATACGAAATTAATACACAGAAATCTCTTGCACTCCTATACACTAATGATAAAAAATCTGAAAGAGAAATTAAGGAAACACTCTCATTTAACATTGTAACAAAAAGAATAAAATACCTAGGAATAAACCTACCTAAGGAGACAAAAGACCTGTATGCAGAAAACTATAAGACACTGACGATAGAAATTAAAGATGATACAAACAGATGGAGAGATATACCATGTTCTTGGATTGGAAGAATCAACATTGTGAAAATGACTATACTACCCAAAGCAATCATCTACAGATTCAATGCAATCCCTATTAAATTACCAACGGCATTTTCCCAGCACTAGAACAAAAAATTTCACAATTTGTATAGCATCACAAAAGACCCCGAATAGTCAAAGCAATCTTGAAAAAGAAAAATGGCGCTGGGGGAATCAGGCTCTCTGACTTCACACTCTACTACAAAGCTACAGTAATGAAGACAGTATGGCACTGGCACAAAAACAGAAATATACATCAATAGAACAGGATAGAAAGCCCAGAGATAAACCCATGCACATATGGTCATCTTATTTTTGATAAAGGAGGCAAGAATATACAATGGAGAAAAGACAGCCTCTTCAATATATGGTGCTGGGAAAACTGGACAGCTACATGTAAAGGAATGAAATCAGAAAACTCCCTAACACCATACACAGATATAAACTCAAAATGGATTAAGGACCTAAATGTAACGCCAGACACTGTAAAACTCTTAGAGGAAAACATAGGCAGAACACGGTATGACATAAATCACAACAAGATCCTTTTTGACCCACTTCCTAGAGAAATGGAAATAAAAACAAAAATAAACAAATGGGACCTAATGAAACTTAAAAGCTTTTGCACAGCAAAGGAGACCAAAAAGAAGACGCAAAGACAACCCTCAGAATGGGAGAAAATATTTACAAATGAAGCAACTGACACAGGATCAAACTCCAAATTTACAAGCAACTCATGTAGCTCAATATCAAAAAAACAAATAACCCAATCCAAAAATGGGCAGAAGACCTAAACAGATATTTCTCTAAAGAATATATACAGATTGCCAACAAACACATGAAAGAAAGCTCAACAGCACTAATCATTAGAGAAATGCAAATCAAAACTACAATGAGGTATCACCTCACACCAGTCAGAATGGCCATCGTCAAAAAATCTACAAACAATAAATGCTGGCGAGGATGTGGAGAAAAGGGAACCCTCTTGCACTGTTGGTGGGAATATAAATTGATACAGCCACTATGGAGAGCAGTATGGAGGTTCCTTAAAAAACTACAAATAGAACTACCATACGACCCAGCAATCCCACTACTGGGCAGATACCCTGAGAAAACCATAGTTCCTAAAGAGTCATGTACCACAATGTTCATTGCAGCTCTATTTACAATAGCCAGGACATGGAAGCCACCTAAGTTCCCACTGACAGATGAATAGATAAAGAAGATATGGCACATATATACAATGGAATATTACCTAGCTATAAAATGAAATGAAATTGAGTTATTTGTAGTGAGGTGGATGGACCTAGAGTCTGTCATACAGAGTGAGGTAAATCAGAAAGAGAAAAAGAAATACCGTATGCTAACACATATATATGGAATCTAAAAAGAAAAAAAAAATGAATGGTTCTGAAGAACCTAAAAGCAGGGCAGGAATAAAGATGCAGACGTAGAGAATGCACTTGGGGATAGGGGGAGGGGGAAGGGTAACCTGGGACAAAGTGAGAGAGTGGCATGGACTTATAAATCCTGCCAAATATAAAATAGATAGCTAGTGGGAAGCAGCCGCAAAGCCCAGGGTGATCAGCTCGGTGCTTTGTGACCACCTAGAGGGATGGGGTAGGGAGGGTGGGAGGGAGATGCAAGAGGGAGGAGATATGGGGATATAAATATATGTATAGCTGATTCACTTTGTTATAAAGCAGAAACTAACACATCACTTTAAAGCAATTATTCTCCAATAACGATGTTTAAAAAAAATTGGGGGGGATTTGAAATAGATGTAGAATCAAGCAGTATGACAATAAAAGTCAAAGGTGAAAGAAGTACGTAGTGCTAAAGTATTCTTAGGTTCTATCATTCCTGTAGAAATAGAAAAGTGAAATATTCTGGTATTATTAACGAAGTGGTTAAGAATTATTTGTGTAAGACTGTGATAAATCAGGAATGATTTTAATCTCTAAGGGAACAATTTTTAAAAGTTAAATGGATAAGACACAAGCTAATATATGGTAATGTTTTTAAATAGGAAACAAAAATGATTAAACCCAAATAAAACATATAAGGGAAGAAATGTTATACTATAGAAACAAACGTTTGTATAAAATGAAAGATGATATAGCTATACTACTCAGACACTTTAAGGCTATAAACATTAGAGATGAAGACAAAATGCATCATCATGATTAAGCTGTCAATCCAACAGGAAGATATGAATCCTAAATCTCTATTTGTCAAAGAGTCAAACTTCACAATATGTAGAGCCAAATTTGACTAAATGTAGACTTGAGGATTCCATATTTGTAATGTGAGATTTTAACAAACCTTCCCCACTGCTAAAAAAAATAAATCAGTAACGACAGAGACTTTAACTACATGATTAGCAAACTTGATGTAATTGATATATATATATATACACATATATATGGACTACTGTACTGTATTTAAAGATGTATGTGAGGCCACTCTCACTTTCTGAGACAGACCACATTCTGTCTTTGGAATATGTATCTGTCTAAATAAACCTGCTTTCACCTTAAAAAAAAAAAAAAAAGACAGAAAGCAACATTACTTTTTTTTTTTTGCGGTACCCGGGCCTCTCACTGTTGGGGCCTCTCCCGTTGCGGAGCACAGGCTCCGGACGCGCAGGCTCAGCGGCCATGGCTCACGGGCCCAGCCGCTCCGCGGCATGTGGGATCCTCCCGGACCGGGTCACAAACCCGTGTCCCCTGCATCGGCAGGCGGACTCTCCACCACTGCACCACCAGGGAAGCCCGCAACATTACTTTTTACAGTGATCGTTCTAAAAAGTATAGCATTTGAAATAGCGATAGTCACCATTTTAATCTCTTTCATTGATAAAACCACACCAAGAGCAAAAATAGAATTCTCAGGTCATTCTTTAATTAATTAGTAATTATTTTTAATATTATATATAAGCCATAATGCTAAACATGGAATATGAAAATCCTACTGATAAGGAATTTATAGTTAAGTTAAAAGATAATACATATGCACACATAACAATAATATAAATCAGAAAGAGGCAAGTGCCCAAGAAAAGAAGATATAAAGCACAACAAAACTCCAAGGCTGTCCTGCCTACAAAGGACATTATTGGAACAACCAGCAAAGCACTGGGATCTGAGGGTTAGATGACAGCAGTATATCAATGTCAATTTCATAATGGTGCTGGTTGCATTGTGGTTAAGTGTGTGCTACATTGTAGGAAATATACACTAAAGTATTGAGGGACTATCAAGCATAATGTTGACAATTTATTTGCAAATGATACAGAAGAATTGTTCTTCATAGTATACCTGCAACTTTATTGTACCTCTGAGACTGTTTAAAAAGAAAAAAATTCAAATTTTTAAATGATGATTGTAAACAAAGTGGTATCATTCTAAATTTAACAAAGGTTTTAAAAATGTATTCCCTGTTAATTCATGTATTTACTCTGCTTCATTCGGCAAGATCTTCAGACCCTCGAGGGGAAGGTCCAGTTTTAATTTAATTTACATAGTGCACAACCTTTGTTACCTTCAATCCTACCAGCCTTAGAGACAGTTATTTGCTGTTTGACAATGTTAGATATTTTAAGTTCTGTGCCCACATTTATTTTTATTAAAAAAAAATCATAATAGTGTTGAATGGCCTAGAAACTTCTTTTTACATCCAACAAAAAGTTGATGTTCTCCTTATGAATTATTAGAAACCTTATTTTAAAATGAGGAAACTGAAGCTGAAGAAGCATCAATAAGTCACTGGAGGTGTCCATGAGCTTGTTGTGCTGGAACCTGGGCCATGTTCCTCTGACTTTTCACCCGAGTTCCCTCCATCACACAGTGTGTCCTTGCTCCTCCTGGAAGGTCCTGTCCAGTTCCCCCTGAGAGTCAGGAAATTCTGTGCCTCAGAGCACAGTCATCAGGAGGGGACCAGGGTCACCCCCAGTGCTGAGCTGACAACCTCTCTGGGTCAGTTCCCTCTTTTCTAACAATAGTACTTCTTCCTCCTACCCCCTAAGTCAGGGGTAAGGCACTTGGAGGATTAAATATAACGCACTTAGATCAGTGCTTGGTGTATAATAAACATTAGATTATTACTATTCTAAACATCATATACCCTGATTTTTAAATGACCATGGCTCTTTCAGGAACTTAAACAACTGGAATGAAGGGATTTGAACAAATGCATTTTTCACTACTAGGGAACATGTATCTCAATTTTCTCTTAATTTAGGGGGAGTGCCTTGGTTTGCTAGAAGCATATTCATCATCTAACTGGAGAAGCCTTCATCCACCACTGTTGTCTGTCAGTCAGAAAGTAACAGATATGTCTCAGTCTTCATCTCTAGAAAACTGAAGACCCTTATATGCCAATAGGTCCCTGGAAGTTTACCCTTAATGACCCAGAATTCTAAAAACACGTAAAAATTTTAAACTTTCATTTACCCTTTTCAAAGTTTCAACCATTCCACTTCTCACCACTTTTTGTGTAGAGCAGGTTACAGTAAGCTACCACACCCACCTAAAAAGAATCACTCATTACTTTGCACGTTCAGTCCTGTTATCACAAAGAAGTAAAAATAGAACAAACATGTTCAATATGGATCCTTACTCATGATGCTATCAGTCAGCCTGAAGAGGCAAAAAGTATTTGAAAACCATATAACAGAAAGTCCAAAGAGGTCTTAGAACCAAGCCTACCAGCAGATTCCACTCATCAATTCATATATATATATTCATTTAATGTTTACTGAATATTTCCTAAGTGCCCAATACTACCTAAATCTAAGTGCTGGGGATGTTGTCGTGGACAAAAGAAATAGTTCTGCCTTCTTTGGACCTGTATTTTAATGGATGTTACTCAGGAATTAGCATGAGTTCTGTCTGTATACAAGGCATATACAATTATCTATTATTTGTAATGGGTGCTTTAAGCTCTCCTACTGAAGATGGTGATCAAAACAATCAGGCCCATTCGTACCGAAACTAGTATCACTGTGAACCACTCCCACCAAAAAGTGATTTTCCTGACACAGTGGAAGTCTGAACCATCAAATTTAAAGACATCAACAATATAAAGAAAACCACAAGTGTAATCAGTGCCATATGGTACTGGTTCTCCTTTCACAGGGTATGACAGTAAGAAATTCTGGGTAGCTGTCTGGTTTGTCCAGAGTCAGAAATTTATATTTTGTGAAAGTAATTTACTTTGAAAGGCTAAAAACTCCCAAATAAAATACTCTAAATCACTGCAAAATAAACTTCCCTCATAAATATAGTTGTCCCCAATGTTCTCTATTTTTTCTGTATGTTTCTGCACATGGATATACCAGCTTAAAATAAAACGTTCATGGGTCTTCATATAATATACAGACATGTATCTTATGTATCTACATAAACGCATGTACACAGTATATGGAATGTGTGCACGAGATACAAGTTGACACCCACACTGACATCACACCGTTAAGACCTGTTGAAGGCATTACTCTCCCTGGTGTTTCCTCCTTTCTTCCACCTGGTTCTTGGTTGAGAGAGGGCTGGCAGGAAACACTCGAGGGAAATGAAAGCTCTCTGTACCTCCAAATGGTTCCATTTTTTCCAGTTTCCATCATGTACTGAGTACCAGGTAACAAAACACTCACGCCCTCCCTCTCCGCCTCATGATCGAGTCACATGCCTGCAGCCACGATGGGGACCAGGGGCCAGTGCTACATCACCCATGGACTGGGTGACACACCAGGAGAAATCTCAGCCTCAAAGGGACACCACATGGACGCACGCTTTAAAAGTACCAAATCCAAAAAAAAAAAAAAAAAAGTACCAAATCCAAGAACGGACAAGCAGCTGGAACACACTCTCCTCAAGGGAGTGGTCAGGGACGGGGGTCTGACTCCTGCCCACCAGACGTGTCTCCAGAGCCAGAAATTACTTGACTGGGTACAGAAAAGCCCAGGACCAACCAAGACCAGGCCCCAGAGAGCACAGAGGTTTAAATACCAGCCAGACCACAGGCAAGAACAGAAACAAAATGAAAAAAATAGGGGCACACGGAGACTTTCTCCCAGATACAATCCAGCACACTGAAAAGAGAATCTCTTTCTCACTACGTGAACCAATGTCATTTAATGCTGTGCCCCAGCTACAGCCATTTCATGCAGCCCTGCCCGGACTGCCCTTCTGAGAGCACCATGCCCAGGTCATTCTCCTCATTCCTGTTCCCTGCCAACTTCTTAAGTGAAAGTGCTACTAGAAGAAAGACACGATGTCCTGCCACTCAGTGAATGAAACTCCGGCAGATAGAGAAACAGAGTCAGAATGAATTAAATCCCAGGCTCAGCACCAACACGGCCTGTGTGACCTTGGGCAGGTCGTGTGGACGCTCCATGCCAAGTTTCCTCATCTGCAAAATGGGTAATAATAGCAGCTACTGATAGTTTCTATGTGAAGATTAAATGCATCAGCACGTCACACTATACTCCGCTCAAATTAGCGTCCGCCTAAGTACTGATTATATTTCAAAAGAGGGAATCTGAAAGACCTCATGTACAACATGGTTTGAATCACAATTTTTTTTTTACATCTTTATTGGAGTATAATTGCTTTACAATGGTGTGTTAGCTTCTGCTTTATAACAAAGTGAATCAGTTATACATATACATATGTTCCCATATCTCTGCCCTCTTGCGTCTCCCTCCCTCCCACCCTCCCTATTTTAAAACTATGAGACCACACATTTATTCAATATTTTCCTAGAAATTATTTTTACAAACCCATAGTTATGTAAATTCAGTGCCCCTGGAACAAATTTCCTCAGAGGACATGGAAGCAACGAGCCTGGACGTGTATGTTGTTACATCCTCACACATAAAATTTCCCTGTTACTCACATTCTCATAGAGAGCTTGAAGGGTCTCCAGGTCAACCACAGAATTGTCCAAGTTCACCACAGCTGCGCAAAAAAGACAAAAGAAAGAATATAAATTGCCATAAGCCAGCTGTGAAAAGCTCCAACCACCTCAAACAACAGTGACCTTCCACAGAGTGGAGTTCATACCCGGCAGGCAGAGGGTGGGGGCTCTGCCTTCACTGCAGCCTCCTGTCGGGCCACCCCCCAGGCTGAGCTGGAATTTCAATGGGTCAGGTGTCAAGTGTCAAAGCTTTCACACGCTCCACAAATACAAAATCCCAGGAAGAGGGCCCAATGGTCACAGAGAAACTGTGAGTCTGTCTCTTTCATGACTCACCTGAATGAATTTGAAAAATCTGCTTAATACCAGAAAAATAGGCAAATCACTCATGTTACTGCCACATCCTGTTTTTTGTTTGTTTGTTTGTGGTACGCGGGCCTCTCACTGTTGCGGCCTCTCCCGTTGCGGACCACAGGCTCCGAACGCGCAGGCTCAGCGGCCATGGCTCACGGGCCCAGCCGCTCCGTGGCATGTGGGATCCTCCCGGACCTGGGCACGAACCCGTGTCCCTTGCCTGCATCGGCAGGCGGACTCTCAACCACTGCGCCACCAGGGAAGCCCACACATCCTGGTTTTACACCAATAAATGTAAATATCTGCCAATTTATGTAAAGACGTTTGACAAAGGTTAAATCTAATCCCTAAACTGGTAGACTAATATGGAAACAGCAGGTGCATTTCCTGTTGCAACTTTTTAAATTGTTATAATCAAAGGAAAATTCTTTGATTATGGTATTGAGATTGGCACAGATGCATCCTTAAAAACCCATCTTTAATATACAAACTGCCCTGCTTATACAAGGAAGAAGTGGAATGGATAATCAAAAACTGGACATGTGTTCTTAAGTGCGTATTTTGGCCTGGGAAACGTGTTGAATTTTGGAATTGGTGTGTTTTATTACTTAATTTAGGTGTAGGTTAACCAAAAGCATTTTGCATTAGTTGTGCACAAATTAGCTGGAAACGAGGTGAATTTGCTCTGATCAAATATGTGCCAAGTAGTCACTGAAGCTGTTGTGGGATTAAAGATTTCTGGGAGAAAAATCACAGAATGGATAATCAAAAAGTGGTTAGACTTACTTTGATAATTGTGGCATTTCACAGTGCTTTTTTCCTCAAAGCTTAAAGTACATGACACATTTCTGGCAAAATCCCAAGTAAGAATTAAGAAAGCCAAATTCAATACTGAAACACAGGATGGATAAGAAATCTCACCAAGATAATTTAGCATTTCTGTCTGGAGATGGGAAGTGAGTCCAGATTCACCAAAAAAAATCATATCAACTAGAATATAATACTTCTAGCCTAATAATATTCCACTATCTCAATCTCTAAAAAAATTAGGTCTCAAGTTTAAATCTAAGAATTAAGATTTGCAATCAAATACTTTTTAGACCATATAAGGCAAACATACCACAAACTGTTTAGTGTTTCAAAGCAGTAAACCATAGCCCAGCTATGACTAAATTTCAAAAGCTAATTAAAAGGGATTAACAAATGATTTTCACTAGAGGTAATATGGCTAAAAATAATGTAACAAAATACATAAAACTAAAATAAAGATATCATCTTCATGCATGGAATTACCATTTTTAGATTACATTCATGCAGAGTCTAGCCCTTAAGGAGACTCTTAGAGTGAATCCAAAGTTCTCTAACTTTGGAATTCATTAGCTAATAATCCAATATTTCTATATTCCTTGGGAGATACACCGAGAGATCGACAGGAAACTATGAAGGAAATGCTAGTGGTCCACTTAACACAAGGTTTCATTTTCAGAACAAGGAAAAGAAACACAATAAAATCATTCATGCTCAAGTCAAAACTCATAAAAGATACGATTAACCTCTGACTTTATTATTTTAAAACATAGTATTATTTCTACAAGTTTTCCCTACATGAAATGTTACTTGTAAATATACTGAGGTTTCTCACATTTTATCTCGTGCAATGTTACGTGCCAAAGAATATTTTTATAAATGTCACATGGTCCTAAGCAATTCCTCAAAAAGTCCTAATCCATGAAATGTCATTTTTTAACCATCCACAGGAAATCTCAATGGAAAGCAACTCTGCTACTACTTTACCACATAATTTTCCCTTAATTGGCTTCACACGTGAGAAATGAAAGACACAGGGACTAGATGAGGGGAAATATCATTCATTCATGTTTGTTTATAACTTAGTCCTGCCCCTCCTTCTCCTCCCCCCAACCAGCTTAAAAGTTTGGCTCATTTTAGGTTAATATAGAGAGTGATGTCAGCCATTTGTTTAATGTAGTGATGAGATATTTAAAATATGAATCAATTCTTGACAACTAGTCACTTGACCATATGGCAAAAGTGTTAAATATATCTGTACTGGTTAAAAATTGTTTTCAGCTGTAAAAAGGATGTGTGAGTAAATAATGACAAACAAAACTGAGATAGGTTGGTACTGATTCAGGGACTACAAACAGCTTAGGGCCAACATTTTTTTAATGGTCTTTTCCTCAAGTGGAAAAATGGCAGCCATGGCTCCATCGATCACTCTCACATTCCAGGCAAAATGAAGAAGGAAGAAAGGAAGCAACAAGAAGGCATGTGTAATGCCTATTCTTAGCAGATGTCTCCTTATGTCTCTCTGGCTAGAGTAGTTTCCCATGATCACCTAGAATTGAGGAGAAGCTGAAAAGTGTAGATAATGCGGACAAACTGCTATCTCTAAGAAAACAGTGTTTTAAAGCTCCAGCTTAAGTAATCTCTGAAACACTCCCTAACTTCCATAGCTCATCCTGACCTTCCCAGCCTCTTGATTCTACCCTTTAATACAAGTCACCTGATACATTTCAGATATTCCCTCTTTTGTATGTATGTGCTCTGTCCCTCCAAGGAGATTTTGAAGAGTGTGATAGCAAGCATGTGTCTTAGGTATCATCAGCTTACGCCAGAGCGTTCCACATATAGTAGAAAATTGAAAAGATTACAGTGCAAAAACCAAAAGTTATTACTGAACCTTCGGAGAGAAGACATAACAGCCAAGCTTAAGAAAGACTCACTAGAAGCCAAATATTTGCATTATCAGTTCCATAAATCCACAGAGGCAGCAACACCCAAGAAAGCAAAAGGCAAATACCAGCACGGGTAGCAGTGCTGCTCACACAGTACCACGAGCATAACGGCCCATGTGATGATGAGGGAATCTGGCAATGAGTCCTACAGGGTAAGAGAAAGCTGTTTCTGGGGGAGAGGTCTCCTCTTCCGCTTCACATCTGCATTCTTTGGGGGATGAAAATGGTCAGTGTTTACTCATTCAGGAGTTTCTAGTTCTGTCTTTAACTGTCCTGCCAGGGGATATAAAAAGAAAAAAGAAAGAAAAAACACCAGTTTGGTAGAAAGGCCTAGAACTGTTATCTCTAAATTTTTACTTGAAACTCAGTAAAGCACAGAAACGTCGGCTGCGGGCATGCCGCTGTACCACATGATGGCAGTGGAGCCAAGGGTCACACGCAGAGGCCCTTTATACGGAAACACGATGCGCTGACACCTGCCTGAGAATCTGCTCACCCAGGAGTTACTCTAAAAACTGTCCAAATGTATGACTTAACAAAACTTTCCTAAAGATGCAGTCAAGCAACTTTTAAAATTTTGTTGGCTTTGCTTGGCTTAACTGAACAAATCCAACAATTTATTAAAACTAACATTTCTCAGAGAGAGAAAGGCACTTGGGACCATCTTCATCTGAGTATTTCACACTTGAAAATGAAACCAAGCAGGACCCTGCGGGGCCCTCCCGGGTACAAAAGCCTTTCCGTGTCCCCCGTTTCTTGTCTGTAGGAGAAAGGCTTCAGCCTCCGAGACCTTCCCTGAGTTACTAATGAAAGTGAGAGAACAAAGGAAAGGCAGTCGGGAAACAGAAGCACAGCTGGTGCAGCGACGGGGCAGGGTCCCAGTTCCTCCTCAAGAGATGTACTTAACAATCTGACACACACGGAACTCTGAGCTCTTCTACAGGGACTGGGACTCCACGCAGTGGAGGATGGTGACTTAAGGCTGAGCACAACTACAGGGACCCCAGACTGGTTGGAACCACAAGGCTGATGATGGACATTCCTGGAGCCCCACCTGGTTATCTCCCCACCAACCAATCAGAGGAGGATCACACACCCGGCAGCCCTCCCCCCAGATTTTGCCTATAGAAACTCTTCCCCCCAAACCATCAGAGCTTTTTGGGCACGAGCGACGCATTCTCCTTGCTTGACCCTGTAACAAAACTTTCTCTGCTCAAACTCCAATGTTTCGGTTTGTTTGGCACATGGACTTGGGTCCGACAACAATTAGATGACAGGAAACACTACATTTGCGTTCCTTACACATCCCAGCACCAAACACGCTTGAGCTCCTGGTCACAGGTGCACAGGCACACCTTTCAGCAGGAAACTAGCCAGAAGACACATTGGGTTACGGTTTGGGAAACACCCAAGCTCTTGAATAATACTTGAAGCAATTCTGGATTACCTAAAGAATACAAAACATTTGTATTCATCTATGAAGAAAACAGAGTATCTTCTTGAAAACATTTTCATCCATTCATTGAACAAATATTCTCAGAGTCCTAAGTCTGGCCCAGACACTCCTCTCAGCCCTGATAGACATGCTTCTTGTCCTTGAAGAGTTTACAGTTTATTACCAAGCAATTAAAATGCTGTATGCCCTGGAAGGAAGAAAATTGTAGTTTTATAATGTCGTGTGATTTAGGAATCGTATTCATTTATACTGTCCTCTCTTTTCAGGCAGCTTAACCAGGTGGCAGACAATAAAATGCCAGAATTCTATAGATTTTGTACTTAGGCTATGTAGAGAAAGGTTTTCCTATTGGAAAAATTAATCTGACACCCAATCCACCAATGGTGCATCTCAAGCACACCTACTTCTACAATTTTAACAACCTAAGTGCCTAAGTCAGTGGGCCTCCCTGACAAGAGTTGCATAAGTTAAACTGTCAGCAAGTGTTTTTGCCTAAGTCAGTATGGCACCTGCTTTTATGGACAGGGGAAGATGAATATTAAGACTATGCTTCTGGAATAAAATCTTTAAATGCAAACATGACTGTCACTGTAGACCTTTTAATCTAGCGATACTGTATTTCACTTCTGTTTTTGGAGAGATGCGTTGACTGGACCACACAGGTACGACTCAGGGATTATCTCAACTATTTAGATAAGATTTACTTAGGGACTTCCATGGCGGTCCAGTGGTTAAGACTCTGCACTTCTCCTGAAGAGAACATGGGTTTGATCCCTGGTTGGGGAACTAAGACCCCACATGCCACATGGTGTGGCCAAAAAAAAAAAAAAGAAAAGAAAAAAGTAGACTTACTTAAAAAAAAAAAAGATTTACTTGACTTTGGCAGGTGACAAAATCTAGGGTGTGGGATAAAGGAGGAAGAAGAAAAGACTGGCACATCCCAGATAGTGTTTATGTTAAGCATAGTGTATAAATGACCAAATAGTTTCAAACAATGCATGGCACTTTGTGTAAAACAGCCACTGTCTGTTGAATGTTTTCCATAAACCAGCACTGCAAAACGTCCTTTATTGCCCATAGTCCTTTACTGCCCAAAATGGACCTCACCTTGCAGCTTAGGTAAACATTTATACTCATAAAATAGAGCTTAGTGAGTCTCCCTTGATCAGGACCCTAACTCTGGGATCACATTTGCCACTGTTTTCTAGCACACGCTCTAAATGAGCAACAGTGTAAAATTTTACTTTGAATGTAAGCATACATATTGCTCCATAAGTAGAGAACATATCAGAAATTTAAAATTCCTTATGCCAAAATAACTTTCACACAGATAATTATACTTTTTTCAGTGTAATTTACACAAATACATCTGACTTTGAAAGAAACCCAGAACAGAAAGATTGAATTTACAAACACAGTGATTATAATTATGATTATAAAGAAAAAATTTCCTTTTAAAAATAATTCACCTAAACATACAGTTAAATACCTTTCTTACTATATTATATATGAGCAACTATATATTGGCACACAGGTTAAGGTAGGGGAAGTTTAGTCACTGAAAATTAAAAACACATCAAAAAATAAGTATATGTATATTTATAACTAAATAATTCATAAAGGCTAAAAAATGAAGAGAAGTGAAATTATGCCCAGCACATGCAAATCAAAAAGGCAAGCGTTATGATCTTGATATTTGACAACTTAAGATTCAGGCCAGGAACATTGTGTGAACAACAAAACAATGAAAAAAGATATTTTTAATGCTAACAGCTACAATTCCCAATGAAATTATAATAGATATGAATTTATGTCCCCCAAAACACAGGTGCAACCTTCGTAAGAAAGAAACCACAAAATATTGACAAGGAGAGACAGACAGACAGACCCACTAACAATGGGTAACTTTAATAAACCACTCTGGTCAAAACAGATCAAGAAGAAGAATACAAATAAGGATTTAGAATATATAAACAGAAAAGAGTGTTATCTTATAGTTACATACTGAACTTTGTATTCTAATAAAACAGTATACACTTTCTTTTCAAGGCACATGAAATATTTATGAATATTGACTATTAAGTCACAACAAAAACGCCAAGCAACGTCATAATACAAACTTATTTCCTAATCCCACACAATAGACTATTAACGGATTAAAAAAAACTCAGTTGTGAACTTGTAACCTATGACTGAGAAGATTAGAGTTTACACACCAGAACTTGACATGTTACGGTCGTTCCTTTCATTGTATTACAGATGGTTTTGACTAACAACTTGGGTCTCAGGACTACTTTTCCAAAATATTTAAATGTACGAAAAATCTAAGCAACATACATGATATTTATCATGATCCACCTGGAATAATTTCGGGTTTACTTAACTCAACATGTAATTAATATGTGCAAAATGTGAGGGGCTGGTTCATGTGTGTGTTAACTCACATTTGCTCATTTGTTCAGTTAATGAAGGTTTTCGGTTTTCTCTGTCAATGTATGAATTTGTGTGTAAGGGTTAGTTTGATGTTTCATTGTTCAGAGGAATGAGGGGTCAGTAAAATAACATAATCATGGGAGGAGTTTCCAACATTAGGATTTCTTTGATGTAATTTTAATAAATAAAAAGTTGCTTCCCAATATAACACTAAAATTTAGAAACTTTCTCCACATCCACACCTACTGCCTCATTGACCAGTGACCTCTTCCAACCATCACAAAAATTTACTAAAGTCCTTTCCTTACCTGCTTCTGTACGTAAATAATTCCATGAAAAATTCAACCATTAAAAGCAATCAGACTTTGAATTTCATCACCCACATAAAGATTCTTCTGCTTCCCACTAGCTAGCTATTTTACATTTCGTAGTGTTTATATGCATTTTTGTTTGTTTCTTCCTTTCAAGGGGACAGAGTCCATCTGAACGTGTCTGTATAGGGAAATGAGTACTGGTGACTAAAATACTTTCTTCAACACTTAAGAATTCAGTCTCAGCTGCAATCACAATCCTCACTGTTCAAGAAGAAACAAATTCCTGTTGTTAAATTTCCCGAGACTATCGCACCTCTTTCCAGCTGAGGGGAGGGGAGAGGAAGTGCACTGTCCTCACCGGGTAGGATACCACACAAAAAACGCATCCAGGATCCCTTTATGGCACAGAATGAGAGACAAAGTTCACACGGGGAACTTGGAATACGGTTTTCACACTAAGCTTTTCCCTTAAGAAGCCACATGCTGCATTACCCGATGGTTCTAGGAATGCAATCCCAGGTACCCGTGAGCCCAGTGTCACGAGCCATCTGATAAATGGCTGAAGTGCCGATCCTCCTACTCCGCTCACCCCAGCACTCTCAGACCCTCACTCACCTCAGAGGATAAAGACCGGACAGCATCTGCAGAGCGACCTCTTTGGGCTAAAATAGAAGGTCAAGACACAAACGACTTTATAGAGTTCAGTTTTAAAATACAAACATGACTCCAGTTATCCAAGGGGCTTTCCCTTGCCCCCAAATAACAGTCCAAATCTCCACCCATCTCATGGATTATGCAAAAGATATATTTTCGCAAAAACAACAACAACGACAAAAAGACTAGCGTATGGAACCTCTCCATCACAAAGCTGCTGTGATTCATTATGTGCTCATAGCTGGGCCCCCGCGGCCCTGGGCCAGCAGTACCTTCAACAAGCACCCATGATTGTAAAGAAGAGACTCGGGTTACAGGGGAGGTGCCCGAGGGAGCTGCAGAGGGGACTGCAGGCCGCACAGAGCTTACATCTGGGGGCAGAGGGGCAGCAAAAACAAACACAAACAAGACTTGATAGTAATTCAGACAGTATGTGCAGTGAAGGAAAGGAAGACCCACACCCAAAGCTCATTGCTTCAGAAAAGCCCCAGGTACTGGGTTTCTCCTTCCCACAGAAGTATAATTCAGAAGTCCAGTTGTGGAACAACGTCAAAAAATATAAGCTAAGTGCAACCTAAGGGTTTTTGCTGGCCCTGTAATGAAAGGCTTATAAATCATTTTACCTTGATTCAATAATCTACATGTGACTTAAAATGATGAGGTCTTTCTTTTTATAAGAAACTCTAAGTAATGAATTTATATTTTAAATTAAAACATATTCTCAGCAACATGGATGAACCTGGAGATGATCATACTAAGTGAAATAAATCAGAGAAAGACAAATACCATATGATATCACTTATATGTGGAATCTGAAAAAATGGTACAAATGAACCTACTTACAAAACAGAAACAGACTCACAGACATAGAAAACAAACTTATGGTTACCAAAGGGGAAGGGGGGAGGGATAAATTAGGAGTTTGGGATTATCAGATATACACCACTGTATATAAAATAAACAACAAGGTCCTACTGTACAGCACAGGGAACTATACTCAGTATCTTATAATAACCTATAATGGAAAAGAACCTAAAAATGTATATATGTATAACTGAATCACTTTGCTGTAGAGTTGAAACTAACACAACATTGTAAATCAACTATATTTCAATAAAAACTTTAAAAAGCAAAGTTTATCAGAAAAAAAGACAACTGCTATAAACACTAAAGCAACCACTAAAGAGAAAATAAAAAGTTCTATTGCCAATAAGCAAATAAAGGAGATCATTTGCATCTTTTAAAAATAATTCAATTAAAAACATGTTCTGACATTAAATTTCTGAAAGTAGGTTTCAATAAAAGTGTCTATATCTCACATGCACTTTTCTCCCCAACGAGGCCATATCAATGACAAGGTCACACCGATGACAAAGTCATGGAGCCCACTGGGTGGAGCCCACTTTCTTCTCAAATTTCTGACCCTAAGTGACTTCATTTCAATGAAAACTGTTCACTAAGCCACCCAACAGCATTGACTACATTTTTAATGTCTTGATAACTATACTAAATGGATCTTAAAATTCCATACACCATATGAAGAAAACACTTAAATGTTAAAAAAATAAAAGAAGCATGAAGCAATTTCCAAGTGAACCTTGTAAATTTGAGTTTCATAAAGAAACCAGGCACTAGAAAACCTACTGGGAAAAAACAACACTGGCCACACTGAACCCAACTTCTGAGACTATTACAAAACTAAACAAAGGATTATGAATAGCCTTTCTTATTGTGGACAGAAAATGTTGCTGGCCAGTCCAGTGAACAATGAATGTGGCCATGAGCCACTGCAGCTGCCCGCAGCGGTGCACCTCAGGGGACTTGAGGTGGAGAAAAATAGGACACTGGCCCAGACAGCTGAGGCACACATCAAAGGAATGATCCCCATAAGCCCAGACTCTGGCATCTTCCCATACACAGAAAAGCACTATAATCATTAACTTGAGATGTCTGTTTTTTGTGATTAGCAGTAATATTTTCATGTCTGACTACATGTGTTTTGTTTTGTTTTCTTTTCTTTTTCCAGCAAAAACTCCTATGTGCCCCGGTGCCTGCCTTACCTCTTCGGACAGTTCCTCAGAGTATCTGAGAAGCTGTTTCCCAGGCTCTAGTTCTCAGTAAGGTCCCCAAATAAAACTTAACTTGCAACTTGTAGGCTGTGCATTTTTCTTCAGTCAACATTATGGTAATTAATAGGCAAGTGAAAAAGCTTGCATCTTAAAGAAAGAAATTAGAAATTCTATTAAAAAAGAAACCTGGAGTCTGTAATCTACAACTTATTTGATAGAAATTCCATAAGAAAAACATTATTCAGTGGCAGGCAGTGGGGTAAAAAACTGCTACACGAGTAGGCTACCAGAACACTCGGGGAAAGAGTTACCACAAAACATTCTACAAAGTTCCAACAGTTCAGAAAGGGTATTTCCAGGATTTTTAAGTGTTCTTATACTTTACACTCAAAGCGAGAAACTAGCTCACCTTTCAGGAAAATAGTATGTCAAAGCAGGAAACAGAAGCCTCTGTCCGTGTACTTAGATTCTGCTCATGTCCATCACCAAGGTTCATTTCACCACCAAAGCCTAATTCCTTCCCTCCACCATCTTCCCTGCCACCAGGACCCACCAGCGACGCACGTGGAATGTGGGTGACACAAAGCACAGAGACAATAACAAGAAAGCACAAAGTTACAGGAGACCCCGGCCTTTAAAGACCCAAACAAACTGCTCTCCTTGCAGATAAAGCACCAGCCAAAGATGCAGCCACACTTAACTTCTAAGAGCTGCTATTACGCATAATTCTCATATTTGTCTCCATTCAGAAAAGAGAAATGGACACAGCCCAGTATTAACTCAGCATTTCAGTAATACTGATGGAAAACCCAAGCTAAGAACAATCGAATCTACCGCGGTTACTTGCCCCCTGAACCTGAACCCCCATTTCTCGCCTCCTACCTCTCACTTGAGAATTCCACCACAGGGCACAGCTCCTTCATTCTTCTCCCTCTGCTGTCTCCTGGGCAAGGCTTGTAGTGGAACCCCCCAGAGCCACGAAGGAGGAAAAAGACCTTCACATCCTCCTGGCTCCCTGGGTGGCCAATCTGGAGTTTCAAACACTCCCAAAGCCTGAAAACACACCTCATCCCCTAAGGATCCCAGGAAGGGGAGGACAAATACTGATTATGTGTGTGTGCTCATGTGCACGCATGTGTGAATGTGTGTGTATCTGTGTGTGTGTGTTTGTGTGTGAACGTGTATGCACGTGTTTAGAGGAAATAACTCATTTAATAGCCCTTTTTACTAGTGAGGAAAGTGACGAACAGAGATGAAGAAATTTTCCCAGGTTTACTTACCTAACCAGTGGCAGGGCTGAGATCCAAATCTCTTTGACTGGGTGGCTTAAACAACAGGAATTCAGGTCTCAAGGTTCTGGAGACTGGAACTGGGGCAGATTTTCTTCCTGGCTCACAGAGTCCTGGTCTCTCCTCCTCTTCTTATTAGGATGCTAATCCCATCATGGGGGTTCTGCCCTCTTGACCTCATCTAAACCTGAGTATGTCCCAAAGTCCCCACTAAACACCATCACATTTGAGGTTAGGACTTCAACGCAGGAATGGGGGTGGGGTGGGATGGGTTGGGGCATGAACATTCAGTCCATAACAGAATCCAGGGAGCCTGGCCCCAGAACTCACGCCCTCATCGTTGCTAGACTACACTAGAAAGTAGAGGGAAACCGAGGGAAGCAAAGATACTGAGAAGAAATAATATGCTTAGACAGTGAGTCTGAATGAAAGCAGGCACCCCCAAGGACCACACTAGGGGGATATCCTGTATTTCTCTACATACTCTCTGAGCAACTGGTACCTAAAAGAGAGACACAGAAATTTCCACCTCTATGTACCACCAGACTTACAATAATCACAATATGCTTCAGTTATTTGATAACCTTAGCCCAGATTGCTTTTTCTATAAAAATTTTGTTTGGTTCAATCAAGAACAAGCAACTCCACTAATTAATAATTTTCTTTAAAATATTTTTACTCAATTTACAGATGTGAAAAAAAATCCACAACTTCATTTCTCTAAGGAACAGAGTCAATAAGCAAACAAGGGAATTTGTATAAAATGACACTTAAAGCAAGAAACCAAATTTGCTAAATTTATATTGTGCTAAGTTTTAAAACTCCATATTGGTAGGAAAAAGTGTTATGTACTCCTGCCAGTTCTGTTTTTGCATATTATTAGATAACACAGGTCCTCACTCTGAAACAAGCTAACATGAACTCGGAGTCAGGGGGACAGATGCCCTTATTAAGGGGAAGTCACGGACACACTTGATCTATAAGCCTCAATTCCCTTCACTGTAACATGGAAATTTACCCCCTTCCTCTGGACCATTTTACACAACTATCAGTAATAATCGGGGGAGGGGGTGGGGGTAAAATTCAAACCAATACTGAGTGCGTCTCTTTGGATCCTGACAGAAAGGTTTCAGAATGTGTATCCTGCTTGTCAAGAGCAATTATCTTTCTAAGCACCTGCTGCCTTATGTAATTCCTTCCTATACAGTTATCAGGAAGAGGCTTCTCAGCTCTGAGCCCCTTTGAGCCAGTGACCGAAGAGCAAAAGATGAGCAACATGATGCGGTTCCAATGAGGGGTGAGAGACAGACAGATGTCACTGGAATTTCTGATTTAAATCTAAAACATGTTATTGTCCTTGTAAAGTATCCTTAACTACATTTATTTATTTATTTATTTATTTATTTATTTATTTATTTATTTATTTATTTATTTATTTATTTTGCGGTACGTGGGCCTCTCACCGCTGTGGCCTCTCCCGTTGCGGAGCACAGGCTCCGGACGCGCAGGCTCAGCGGCCATGGCTCACGGGCCCAGCCGCTCCGCAGCACGCGGGATCTGCCCGGACCAGGGCACAAACCCCTGTTCCCTGCATCGGCAGGCGGACTCTCAACCACTGCACCACCAAGGAAACCTCTTAACTACACTTTTTAAAAAATTTTTTTAAAAAGTGCTTGAAAAGCAATTATTGGGCTTAGAGACCAAAAATAAAAACAACCATGGTTTCATTTACCTTATCAACTATATTTCTAACAGAATACTAGTTAGTTTTACTTAATTAACCCCTTTAATTTCAAGTCACATAATTTTGATAAATCGCGTTTGAACGGGATAGAAATTTCAACAAGGACACAATTTAGTATTCACTGCCCTCGGCTCACAATACCAGCAGGCTTTAATCAGGACAGACACTCAAAAGAGGGAGGAAACCTGGGCCTTATCAGCCTGGGTGGCTACTCCTGGGTGGACAGTGACACTTGTTTCCACGGGTGGGGCCATCAAACACTTTCTTAGGTGCCCCTTGCTACTGTATCTGTAATCGATGTTAACATACGTGTACCAAGGGAATGTAACAGGGTACGTGAGCCAGTTAAGGGTTCAGTACTTGGGGCACCTGCACCTCAGGGTGGTGGTGGTGCCCCTGTGGCCTATAAGAAGGGCACACTCCAGAGGCAGCTCCTGCAAGGTCCTCAGCCCTCCGATAGATGAGGCTTGCACATTTGTACACGAATACGTGAAACTAAGGGTATACAAGGTCTGTGGATTAGCTGAAATCTCTTAGACATGCCCCAGCCACCTCCGTCCACAGGCTGAGCACGAGACACCCCGCAGAGTCATCTACAGCTGGGGTCCTTAAGGAGGCCACCCAAGGCTTTGTCCCAAAAAGCCCTGGTTGCGGCCCTGGCTGCGCTGGATTTCCAGCGTCTCCGGCATACCGAGGGCAAAAGATCGCTCCCTCTGTGATGGGTCTGTATCGGTGCAGAGCAAACCTTTCAGGCAAGATATTGGTGAGGGGACCTCCAACCACCGAAAGCTAGACAACCTCAGGGTTACAGTAACCCTACTGGCCAGGGTTTAATAAATATCTAAACAAGAGAGAATTAGATCAGAAACTGCTTCTTTTGATCTGGTGGCAGGGTCACCTTACTACTTGTGTGCCTGCAAAATGTCTCCTTAGCACTTGTTGTCCAGGCGGTATTATTAATGGCACCCCTTCCACTCTCAAAAGTATCCCAATCTGGATGATGAGCCACGTGGACCTTCTACCCAGTAGTGAGACTGGAGATGGGGGGGGGGGTGGCGGGAAGCTGAGCCTTATGAAATTCAGAATTCCTTTACAGCTACTAGGATCTACCAAAATGGACCTAAGAGTTGCGAAGACCACACTGACTCCTTATGGGTCAAAAGTTATACAGAAAATTCAATTTATTTTCACTAAACTACAAATCTGTAGATACTCTCATAATACCAATTTCTGGGAATAATACTAGATTATTTAAAGGAATCCTCCTGTTGAGAACAAATAAAAATGCTGGATAAAATATATTTGTAAAATATCTTAAAGTCTTCAAAGAGCTGATGAGATAGGAATTAGGATTCTAATCAAAAGGCAAGAGAAAGCCCTGAGAGAGGAGCTCGCTCAGAGCCTGCCTTTGCCCTGCTTGACCCAACAAATCTGAACTTCGTGCTGACAGTTTCTGGGGCCTGGGGCTAAATACGAAAGCTCAGGGCCCACCCAGAGTACAGATTCTAGACCCTCTTGACAATAAACTGGGACTCGAACGGCTACACACAGGGAAATCAACTCCTGCAGTGATGGACAGTTAGCCCTGCCTGACGGGGCCTCTGGAGGCTGATTTAAGGAGATCCTAAACCCAGATTTGCTCAGACCCCCAGCACAGACTAGGGCAAATCTCTGAAAAGTACCTTCATCCTAGAGTTTAAATTATTCTAAACCCTTGGAGTGGGAGTTTTCAGAAGTGCACACCATTTTCACCCTTCCCATCTAAAAATTGTTACAATATGCAGGATAATTTAGAGTTTACCAGGCACGTTCACAACTGCATCACAGCAGCTCAGGCCTCCATCATAAGCGCCACACACACACACACACACACACACACACAGATACGGTGACAAGAGGAGGATCAGACCTTTGGCACCTATGACCCAAACCTCCCATCCTAATTACTCCAATGCGGCACTTTACAATAGAAATATTACAAAGGAAACTCAGCTCTAAGCTTTCCTAGAGTTATCTGACAGGGAAGAAGACAGAGAAGAAAATCCCTGCAGTTTTTTACCATCTTACACATGCTTTGTTTTTGAGATGCCAGTGCTGGTTGTAGGAAAAGCACAGTCTTCAAGGAGCAGCATGTGCTGATGGGAGAGGAGGAGTAGTTAGTGAGGAGGGCTGAGGGCAGGCCAGTCTGTCCTATTAACAAGCTGTGCTATATACACTACCACACGCAAAATAGATGGCTAGTGGGAAGCAGCCGCACAGCACAGGGAGATCAGCTCGGTGCTTTGTGACCACCTAGAGGGGTGGGATAGGGAGGGTGGGAGGGAGACGCAAGAGGGAGGGGATATGGGGAGATATGTATGCATATAGCTGATTCACTTTGTTATAAAGCAGAAAGTAGCACACCACTGTAAAGCAATTATACTCCAATAAAGATGTTTAAAAAACAAAAAAATTCTCAGTAAACTAGGTATTCAAAGAAAACTTAATTTAATAAAGACTCGGAAGACCACAATGAAAAAAATAAAATAAAATAAAACAAGCTGCGTGACATTGAGCAAAAGACACAACCACTGAAAGAGCTTAGTTTGCTCTTGTATAAGGTGACCCCGGAGGTCTGGTTACATCCTGTGGCCACTTTCACATCCAAACCAATTGATGTTTACACTGCCGTGGACTTCTCAGTGGAGGCACATCCTGACAGAAGTCAGTTCTACTATGGAGGCCACAAGTGATTTGCTCACGGACACCGCAATCTCGACAACACACAGCAGACTCGGGCTTCTGGCACCGAAAGGCCCACACATACACACACACACACACACACACACACACACACACACGTTAGTCGACTCCTTCGCTCAGAAGGTTCTCATTACTAACTCAACCCAGGCAATATCCAATTGAAGGAAAGGACCATAGCATTAATTTCAGATTTCATTCCATGGCTTGACTGGGCTACATCTGCCAGCTTTAGAAAAGCAAATGTTTCTTGTTGCCGGCCTTGGCGTCCTGCTCTATGACAACGACCCCCAATGCTTCCACTTGAGAAAGCCTCCTCACCACCAAAGCAGCTTAATAAAAATTTAAATTGTGATTGTGCTACTCACGGATTGACAGGGCAGGACAAGCTTGTGCTATTTATGAATTATTCCACACATTTTAAGCCTACCAAATAGAATCCACATTCATACGGGGGTAAGCTGGAAAGCCAGGTAAATGTTTTCATGATTTTTAAACCATATTTTGTTAACAGGTAAACTGGCATTCCATTGGATAATTTAATCTGCTTTAAATCTATTCTAAGGCTCTGAACAGCTTAGGGGGCATTTTGAATATAAATTTAATTCCTCTATTCACCTTCGGGCAATATCTTTCAGCACAAGTGTGATAGGACAATATAGCATAGGGATGCCTGTCAATAGTAAAGTATTAAAATACTGACATGAAAGCCATTTTAAAAATGGTAAAAATCACCCTATTTCCAAATATAGAAAATATTTTATAAGCCTGGTTAAAGATATAAATTAAAACAACACCATAAAGAATAACAAAATATCATGCTATTACTGCTTCCATGCGTCTGGATCACCAACAATAACATAAACAGGTAAGAATAACTTGAAATTATCTCTGATGTTTATTACAAAAATAATTCGGTCCCCGTATGTGGAGAGAAGCCTGGCGGTTACACGCTCGTCATCCCAAGGAACTGAAAAAAGAGGGACCAGTTGTCCAGCCTAAAAAGTTACACATAATAAAGCTGCTTGAGTGATTCTTTCAGCATCTCACAGCCTCTCGGAACAGGAGGATGAAGAGAATACGTCCCATCACTTACTCAATGCTTTAAAGGCACTGAGACAAGTGGTCATGCAGCCTCTTCAACAGTTTTGAGTTTTCATTTAATCACTATACACGGCAATCCAGTCTACTCTTCCACGTCTCTAATCATAAGGACATTTTAAAAACAACAACAATCAAAACATGCTTTCATGTAACTCGTACACTGCTTTTAGTTGATCTATTAGAAAATCTTAGGTTTATTCCTCTGCTTTATGTTAGCTCAGCAAACATCTGAGATTCACTCTCAGCATATTTTCCTCTCCTGTGGACCATCCTCCCCAGGTATCGTCAGGGGCTGAGGCACGGCCCACATCTGGATCTCACCAGTGTTCACCAGTCCCTCTTTGGACATGGCACAGAGAAGTCAAATCAGGTACAGAGCACAGTGGGACTAGTATTTTTCATGAGTCAAAAATTAAATATTTGCTAATGCACACTAAACATGTCACATGAGAATCATGCTCTTAGCAAGATACAGAAATAACACAGAAGCCAAATTACTCGTAACCTTTCCAGAAACAATCATGGTAGAAAGTTTGGTAGCAGTTACAGGAAACACACTCATCTTAATCTACACAGAGAGTCTAAGTATGAAATAATTTTACCACTAAGCAGCACATCCTTTGGCCCAAATTTGAGTATTCAAAAGCTGAATTTTTATTTTTCACTTACCATGTTGTATATCTTTCATATCTAAGTGAAGGCTAGACATCAATATTCCAACTGCTTGTGACCTTTTGTTGCTTAGTAACTTGACAACCTGTTCAAGAAAGAAAGGAAAAGGGAGAAATGTTATTTGAACTCAGTGATAGGCTTAAGAGCATGTTATTTTTATCCTAAATGAAGAACAAATAACTTAGAACAGCTAAAGTACCAGAACTGATGTGAACAAGCTTTTGGGTTTTGCTTCTCCCGTCTTCAAAAGCCCTGCCTTTGCCCTGTTGTTCACCAGCAGCCTCAGCATCAGGCTCTTTACCTGCCTTGTAAGAGCCTGATCTGCCATCACTGAAATTTCTAACCATCTAGGAAGTCAGTTTGGTCTCTGTAAAATAACAGTTACACACCTCATCATTTGCAGCCTGAGATTTAAAAAGTGTTCTTTGTTTTTAAATGCAGAACCTTGAAACACTGGCCAATAAGTAAAGGGAAAAAAATAAAAGTACGCAGAGAATCTGTTAGATCAGATTAGTTTGACCACAAAATAGAAAATGTGCTTTTATGAAGGTTTTTTAGAAAGCTCACTATTTTACTGGCATTTGCTCTCGTTTTGCATTTGGCCCACATTTTGGGAGGAACTTTCCAACTAATTAATTGTGATACAATCATCAAATCTAACGGGCTGTGTTAGCTCAATCTCAAATCCTTCCAGAGAGTCGGAGGAGCCAATCCACACAAGCCATGAGAAGCTTCCTAACACAGATGGAGGCAGGTTTAAACTATGTTTTCTAGACTATAACACATCACTGGTAAATCCTGCTTATGACACTATTATCTCAGATAACTGATCTTACGTAGAGTAGCAATTTCTACTTACTCTCAGCATTTTGTTATAAATTTGCTTAGAAAAACACTGGAGGAAAAGAAAAATGTTAAGGTCAAATTCCAGAAGTGACAGCTGCCCTAAGTTGATCAATTAGGAAACTAATAAAATAATCATGCCCAGCTGTCAAACAAATCACAGTGTAAGATAATATTCTCAACAGGAATAAGAGCATTCTTGGTTCCCTATCAGGGAAACGGGTGGAGAAAAAGACAAATCCCTTCCAGGAGAACCAACCGCAAAAACCCCACAGTCATTTCTGAAAGCTTCCTGAGGAAAGGGACATTAACACCCCACAAGAAGCAGCGCCTCCTAATAGGAAAGACATAGAAACTGATTCTCAGTTTGCTCTTTAAACATTTTATTTAATTCAGCTTAGAACTTGAATTTGAATCCATTCATACCTAAACTATTTTTATCAATAACAATTTCCTCTTCCGAGCTGAAAAAATAGAAACTTAATTTCAGAAAAGCAGAAGGCATGTATTCTGTTCTAAAAATGTTTCTAACTTCAAATAAATAGAATCTGGGTCTCATCTGTGCTACGCTGAAAAAACTGCTTTTCCTAAGGTTTCCTATCTCCCCCCACCCCACTCCCCGCCGGTTCCTAATTACAATGAGCACATCTGCATCCGTATGTCGTCTGACCTTCCTGCTGTGCTGACATGTTTATTACACCCTTATAAAAATTCTGGTGAAAATTAATTTCTAACCCTCAATTAAAACTGGCGTCTGGAAGGCCTGCACAGGGAGCTCTCACGTCTACCACTGGGGGTCAATCACCCAAACGGGAAGAGAGGGTCCTCGCACCTCCAACGCGAAGGAGTCTCTACTTCCCCGGCAGGAGGAAGGGAGATGTTCTTACCGCCCAGCAACAAGCTCGGCCAATGGAAAATGTCACAGCTCAGCCAATGAGAAACCTGAACTCCCACTTTCCTCCAATGAACTTTTATAGAGGAGAGCCCCGCCCACTGCCCCTTTTCTCTATAAAAGCTCCTGCCCTTTGTTCTCCGCATTTCCCTGTGGTCAAAAGCTTGAATTTATTTACCCAATTACAATTCCCCTGGTTATTACCAAATAAACTCATGCTGCTGAGAAAACTGGCTATTTTATTTTTAAAGTTGACCCTCTGTACTCCAGGATTCCTGCCAGTCTGGCTCAGGCTTTTTTAAGGTGAACTATTCTGATTTCACATTAAATATTGGCATATCCCAGAGTTCTGCTCTCAGCTCCATATTCTCTTCAATGTATGACCTATATTTTCTCCTCCATCAACATGTATGCCTGCACTTATATAACTGTGTTCTTTTAACAGCATCTGAACCTCAGCAGTATCCTATTTTTCTAACAAATATCTCCACTTCAATTACCCACATAAACCTCCATCTGACATGTCTAATACCAAACTTGTCATCAAGCCCACCCCAAAAACCTACTCAGCTTCTCCTCTTTTATTCCATATGTTGAGATCATGCACCACGATTTTCAGTCCACCATCAAAGTTAGAAATCCAGAAATCATTCTAGATCCAACCCCCTCTCCTTCACCTGCATGTTCTGGTCTGACAAGTCCTGTCAGTTGTAAGTCTGCTCTATCCTTGAAATCTACCCCTTCCTCCCTAAATCTACTGTCAGCATTTACTTCTGTATTATAACTTGCAGAGATCAATGCAAAGGATCCTAACCAGACTTCCCAGTTCTAGTCCAGTGGTTCCCAAGGTGTATTTCCTGCAAGAGAGGGCACCATAATCACCTGGGAACTTATTAAAGATGCAAAATCTCTGTCAGAAAGCTGTTAGTTAGAAGATCTAGGCAAAGAAAGACTCAATCAGCATTTTAAAAAGCCTTCCAGGTGATTATAGAATAAACAACGATTCTCATGTTTTCCCATCCATTCTCCAGTATTATCTCTAAAAGTGCCGCTATTTGCATGTCACTCCCTTGCCTTTTAAACCTGAGAGGCTCATAAATAAGGGTAGGTCACATAGCCTCTTCACAGACTGTTTCACAGTTCATACCTGAAACTTGCTTTTCCTCTTATAATTGAAATGAACTTGACTACAAACTGTATGTTACATTTAAATGCCAAAGATTATAGACAGGAATAATAATTATTGATCACCTTCCAAAAAGCATACATACAGGAGAGAACACATGTCTAAAAGGATCAGTTCCTCCACAGTTCCCCAGAGTTATTCAACCTAATATAAAGAAACCACCATCATCGCTTCTCTCTCTCTCTCTCTCTCTCCCCCCCTTTAATACACTGAATAACAAGAACTTGAAGCTATCAAACTATAACATTTTAAGAATCCAGTGACCATATATATAATGGAGATGAAGGAGTTGACTCTTACAAAATGATCTTAAAACGCTTAGATGAAAAGCAGAAAATACAGATTTAGCAAATTTGAATATTCCAGAAGGCAATCTACAGATTCAGTGCAATCCGTGTCAAAATGCTACAGTCATTTTTCACAGAAATAGAATAAATAAGGCTAAATCTGCATGGAAACACAAAAGATTCCAAATAGCCAAAAACATCTTTAGAAAGAACAAAGCTGGAGGTATCACACTCCTTGATTTCAAGCTACACAACAAAGCTACCATAATCAAAACAGTATTGTACTGGAATAAAAAAAAAGACACACAGATCCACGGAACAGAATAGAGAATCCAAAGATAAACCTGAGTTTATATGGTCAAATTCATCTACAACAAAGGAGGCAAAAATATACAGTGGAGAAAAGACAGTCTCTTCAATAAATGATGTTGGGAAAACTGAACAGCTACATGTAAAAGAATCAAAGTGGATTACTTTCTCACACCATATTCAAAAATAAACTCAAATGGATAAAGACATATAAGACTGGAAACCATAAAACTATAAGAAATCACAGGCAATATGCTCTTTGACATCAGTCTTAGCAATAGTTTTTTGAATATGTCACCTCAGGTAAGAAAAGCAAAAGCAAAACTAAACAAATGGGACTACGTCAAACTAAAAACCTTTTTCACAGTGAAGGAAACTAAGAACAACAACAACAAAAGGCAGCCTAATTGAATGGATGAAGATACATCCAAACAATGTATCTGATAAGGAGTTAATATCCAAAATATACAAAGAACTCATACAACTCAACAATAAAAAACAAAAAACAAGGGACTTCCCTGGTGGCGCAGTGGTTAAGAATCCATCTGCCAATGCTGGAGACATAGGTTCAAGCCCTGGTCTGGGAAGATCCCACATGCCATGGAGCACTAAGGCCATGCACCACAACAACTGAGCCTGAGCTTTAGAGTCCACAAGCCACAACTACTGAGCCCGTGAGCCACAACTACTGAAGCTTGCACACCTACAGCCCATGCTCCACAACAAAAGAAGCCACGGCAATGAGAAGCCCGCACACCACAATGAAGAGTAGAGAGCTGCCTCAACTAGAGAAAGCCCATGTGCAGCAACAAAAACCCAACACAGCCAAAAATACATAAATAAATAAATTTATTTAAAAACAAAACAAAACAAACAAAAAAACACCAACCAAACAACCTGATTAAAACATGGGCAAAAGACCAGAATAGACATTTTTCCAAAGAAGACATACAGATGGCCCCGAGACACATGAAAAATGCTCAACATCACTAATCATTAGGGAAATGCAAATCAAAACCATAATAAGATAACATCTCACACCTGTCAGAATGGCTATAAAGTCTGCTGTTATTTACTGTCAGTTTCTCCCTTTTTGTCTGTTAATATTTTCTTCATGTATTTACATGGACCTACGTTGGGTGCATATACACTTACAATTGTTGTAACTTCTTGGATTGATCCCTTGATCACTATTTAATGTCATTCTTTATCTATTGTTACAGTCTTCATTTTAGTCTATTTTGTCTGGTATAAGTATTAGTACCCCAGCTTTCTTTTCATTTCCATTTGTACAGAATACTTGTTACTCCCCTCACTTTCAGGCTGTGTGTGTCTTTAGATCTGAAATGAGTCTCTTGTAGGTAACATATATATGGGTCCAGTTTGTGTATCCACTCAGCCAATCTATGTCTTTTGATTGGAGCACTTAGTCCATGTACATTTAAAGTAATTATTGATAGATATGTACTTATTGCCATTTTGTTAATTGTTTTTTTAATTAATTTTCATTGGACTATAGTTGCTTTACAATGTTGTATTAGTTTCTACTATACAGCAAAGTGAATCAGCTACACGTATACATATACCCCCTCTTTTTTGGATTTCCTTCCCATTTACGTCACCACCGAGTATTGAGTAGAGTTCCCTGTGCTATACAGTAGGTTCTCATTACTTATCTATTTCATACATAGTAGTGTATATGTCAATCCCAATCTCCCTTATTAATTGTTTTTATAATTCTTTTTTTTCCTTTCTTTCTTTGTTCACTTCCCTTGTGATGTGATAACTATCTTATGTTTGGATACCTTTCTCATTTTTTGTGTGTTATCTAGTATAGATTTTTGGGTTGTGGTAACCATAAGGTTTATATACAACAATAACAATTTTTCTCTCTCTCTCTGTATATATTATATATATAAAATATATACACATATATATGTGTATATGTGTGTGTTTATTTTATTTTTTAATTTGTTTTTATTGAAGTATAGTTGCTATTCAATATTATATAAGTTACAGGTGTACAATACAGTGATTCCCAATTTTTAAAGGTTATGCTCCATTTGTAGTCACTATAAAATATTGGCTATATTCCCCATGTTGTACAATATATCCTTGTAGCTTATTTCATACCTATAGTTTGTACCTCTTATTCCCTTACCCCTTTATTGACCCTCTCCCCTTCCCTCTGCCCACTGGTAATCATTAGTATGTTCTCTATATCTGTGAGTCTGCTTCTTTTTTATTATATTCACTAGTTTCTTGTGTTTCTTAGATTCCACATAAAAGTGATATCATACAGTATTTGTCTTTCCCTGTCTGATTCATTTCACCTAGCATAATGCCCTCCAAGTCCATTCATGTTGCTGCAAATGGCATTATTTCATTCTTTTTTATGGCTGAGTAGTATTCCATTTTATATATATATATATATAATATATATATAATATATAATATATATATAATATATATATAATATATATATAATATATATATAATATATATATA